>NC_056744.1:858654929-858770943 GCF_019279795.1 Protopterus annectens
TTTAAATAATACAATTTAATTTAGTCATTTATTTTATTATATTTCAAGTTGTTACACTTTGTAATCATTTTAAAAGTTAAATAAAATATTTTAAACAAAAAATTGATACATGCATTGGAAGCACTTTCAGGACACCATGAACCAACAGAGGGAGCAGCAGCTAATTGGTTATCAGTGGCATTTGTAGAAGGGTTATTACCACAGATCAGAGGCCAACTTAAAGTATGCTTAAGCTGGAAGTGTTTGGGAAGCGAAGTGTTTGGAAAACAAAGAGTAATTAGGCACAATGTACAGCAGATAAGAAAATGAACAGAAGTTGACTAATATGGAATTACAGCAACTTAACACTGATTTTAAAGGGCAAAGAGGAGGAAGTGAAGCTGGAAGATTCAGAGTCCCATCTATGCAACCACCGCCAAGATCATACCAGTCTCAGCAAAATAAGCCCAAAAATTTATCACAGCAACCAAGAAATACAAAACCAAATGTTTGTTTTAATTGCAGCCAGCAATTGCACTGGCAAAATAAATGTTTGTTTCCCAGACAACAAATATATTCACAAATCCTGTACAGATGCATACATCTATGCACCAAAATGATAAAAATCCTCCTGTATGGAATACGACCTGGCAACTACCAGAATGGCAGAATAAATACAAAGATAGCCATGAAGAGGAACTACAGCTGTTTCCTTTGGTACTACTAAGTCAAGATGGTCCTTATGTAAATATTATGGTAAATAATACTTCCATACCATTTCTTATTGATAAGCGAGCAACTACATCAATGATTGTTTCAGCTGATGCACAAAATATTCCTTTGACAGAAAAAGAGAGTGGAGTAGGAGGTTCAGGTTTAACTATAGATTAAGAAACTGAACCTCTCTCTACTCCAACTGGCTTATTAACTAAATGAAACATGCTTTTATTATAGGAATATCAGCACCTTTAAATCTTCTAGGTAGAGACTTGTGTAAACGTCAATGTACCGTTTACTATACAAACAATGTCTTTCTAAATGTCCCAATTAATACTTTTGAATTACACTTTAATGAAATTAACCCAATAATCTTTTTGCTTTTTTAACATACAGTAAAATAGTAGTAAAATAAAAATAATCTTTTTGCTTTCTTAACAGATGGTAAAATAGAAGAAAAGTTAGATTTTGAAGAATTAGAAACTATCTCTGTAAAGCTTTGGACTGCCCATGATAATGATGGAGGACTGAGATGATGCAGAGCCTGTCCAAATCATGGTAAAACCTGGTGAGTATCTACCTTTGGTTGTTCAGTATCCCAGAAGACGGGATAATATTGTCATTTCTGCATTATTACAAGGTATAATTGTGCAAACATGTAGACCTTGTAATACACTTATTTAACCAGTTAAGAAATCAGAGAAGAATACATACAGATTTGTTCAAGATTTATGTGCTATAGATGCAACAGTACGACCAGCATTTATAGTTGTAACCAATCCTGCTGCAACATTAGTTTTAATTCCTACAGATGCTACTGTTTTTTTGCAATAGGTAATTCATTTGCTTTCTTTTCTATACCTATGTATCTAGTCAGTATATTTTTGCATTTACAATTAAAGGTCAACAAAATACTTGAACTAGATTACCCCAAGTTACATAGACTCACAGACATTTTATAGAGAAATGAAATTACAACTAGATAAAATTGAACTTCCTTATAACTGTACTAATCTAGTAGGTAGATTTATTAATTACATCAAAATCTATAAATGACAGCAAACAAGATACTATTTTTCTTCTAATTTAACTAATTTCAAAGTCTCAAAGTCAAAAGAGTTAAACTACTGTTATGGAAGCCAAAGGTTTGATATCCAGAACACCTCATTTTAAACAGAGCTAGGCAAATATTGCCCCCTCTAATTCATGCCATTCTTACTGCACCACTCCCAACTACTCTACTGCGTGCTTTTCTGTTATTAACAAGATGCTGCCAACACTGGATATCAAATTTTGCAGTGGAGCCTATACCTTGGTTATAAAAATAATGTTTTTATTCTATAAAAGATGTTATCTAATCCACCAGTATTAGGTTTACCAGCTTTTTCTACATGCTTTTTTCTATTTTGTAATGAAAGAAATAAAGTAGCTTTAGGACTCTTAGCACAAAATAGAGCAGCTGGATACAGACCTGTGGCATATTATAGTACAAACTTCTACCAAGTTGCAGCACCCCTCCCCAACTGCCCAAGGTCAGTTATCACAATAGCACATATTGTAAAGCATAGCAGCTCCACTGACTCTGGTGGGCATGAGACTTGTGTAGCAGTTCTGCATGTAGTAGAAGCTTTATTACTGAGAACGAGAACAGTATTTGTCATCATCCAGACTGACTATGTATGAGATGCTATTAAATGACCTGTCGTTAAAAATTGTGAGGTGTCCACCACTTAATCCTGCCTCTTGAATTCCTACAGCCAGCAAAAGGGAACCACATAACTGTGTTTTCATCGCAAATTTTGTTCTTTCCCCTAAATAAGACTTGAAAGACAGTCTTTTGGAAAATCCCGGACTTCTTATTTATAGATGGCTCCTGTATGCAAAGAAAAAATGGTGAACTGGTAGCAGCATTTTCTGTTTGCAGATTATTAAATGGATAACTGAACAGAAGAGTAAGTGCAGATAGCTGAGTTAGATAGCACTGACTGAAGCATGTAAATAGTTAAAGATAAATAACTGTTTATACTAAGCACATGGGCTCATACACAATTTTGGTATCCTGTGGAGAGAGATGAGTTATTTAACTTTGTCTGGAACAAAAATTAAAAATGCAAATTTGTAAATAATCTTTTGGAAGCATTGCTATTACCAAGTGAGATAGCTGAAGTAAAGCGTGACACACGTGGAACTTATGGCTCAAATGTTACTGAAGGTAAATGCTTTTACACAACGTAGCAAAATATGCTGAATTGTCATATCCTGTCCAGGTTGCATTTATGCAGCAACTGAATAATGCTGCTCTATCTTCACAGGAACTTTTGGCACTGCAGAACCAAGCTGAAAAATTTGACAGACAAAAGTGAATAAATGATGGCTACACTTGCTCTCCGGGATTCATTGTGGTGTCAGCCAGATGGTCGACTGGTAGCCCCTTTAAATTTTCTAAGTTCTTTAAACCACATCACCATTCACGTCATTAAGGTAAGAAGGCCTTAAAACAAATATCAAATGAGAGGTACACACCATCTCTTTGAAACTGTTCAGCATTATGTAAATACTTGTGTAGTGTGTTTAGAATATTGCATCAACTGTTTTTTCTATGAAATCAATACAAAGACCTTGGGGGTCCATTTGGTATTCTCCAATGGGTCTTTACTGAACTTCCCCAAGTGTTCAAATTTCACGATATACTGGTAATTGTGGACATTTTTTTTCTGGATGGGGAGTAGTTTATCCTTGTGTGAAAAATTATGCTAGTACAGGAGCTAAGAAAGTGTTAAATGAATTAATTCCTAAAGCTGGTGTTCCATTTTGTATACAATCTAATCAGGGAACTCATTTCACCAGTCAAGTGATACAACAACTTCATAAAGCTTTAGGAATTAAATAAAGTTTCTCTTGTCCTTGTGAAGAAATTAGACATCAACTGTACTAGCATGTCTGGCTGAGTTTTTGTACATAAATTTCAATTAACCTGTGTATTTATATGCCAGCATAACTAGTTATGATATTGGAAGTAAGTTCTTAAATGTTTATTTACAATCTGTTAGTACAGAATGTTTTAAGGACTTGAACAGTATTCCTTTATATTTTTTTCTGTGCCTACTTGTGAAGAAGATTCTAAATGTAGACCGTCTCAGAATCAGCTGATATGCAGATGATGTCATCAGAATGATGACAGTTTGTGCGTGTTACTAACAGAGACTGAAAGATATGAAGGAACTTTAGTAAACAGCTGTTGACTGATTTTCAAAATAAGAAATGAAAATTAGAACTGGAGCAGTTGTGGCAAGCTAGTCTATAAAAGGTCTGCTGAAGACCGTTGAAGTCAGTTGTTAGTTAACAGCCAGTTAGAGTTGCCAGTTGCAGCTGTCAGTTATTAGTTACAGCCAGTTACAGTTGCACTGTGCAGTGGAAAACCAAAACGATTCCCCCAAGAACTGAAAGCCTGCCTTTGCTCTGTTGTAATAATTTAGTTCAGATCAGGGACGGTGTTCTTTAGTCAGATAGGAAAATTATAACTAATCAGTAAGAGTTTTTCTAAATGCTGGATTTCTATCCTTCAGTATAGATTTCATTTTCCCCAGTGATTGAGTTCTGTTTATTGGAAATTACTGTTTTATTATATTTAATCATTTTTGGTCATTATTAAATATTTTTATTAACTTACATTGTGGCTGATCAATCACTGTTTTTGTTAGTGATTTTTGAGTGCTTATACCTGCTTTAATAACTTCCAGGGCCACTCCGAAAGCCTGGCTACTTTAGGTCATTTGCTATCATTTGTTTTAATATCTAATTTTCACAATTGGACACCTCTTTAAAAGGGCATGAAGGCTCTCTGATTGGGGGCAGTGTGTTACTGTATTATTTTCGGGAAGGGGCACAGCTGTAAATCTGTCAGGCTTTCTCATGAGTGTTTCGATATGTGAGATTTAATTTAAGTGTCTGTGTATCAGAGGTCTTAAACTAGGAAACACAGTTCTGAAGTGTGTAATGAGTTGTAGTATTTGGGGTGGACAGACGTATACAGTCCAGTCCCAGGTTATAGTACGTGTTCCTGTTGTGCTCTTAGGGGAAATTGTGAAATTTTACTCCTGCTTAAGTGGCAGTCTCATATTGGAGTCAGTAGTGAGGACTGAAGCTCCCTATTTACTGACCCATGATCATGAAGAATGTCACATTATTGTTGGCAGTCTGGTGGGGTATTATCTGGACATCACAGTCCTTACAGAACACAAGCTTCAGAAATAGTAGAAAGAGCTAATCAGACTACAAAAGTAAGACTAGTTAAGATCTGCAAAGAGATGGGATTGAAGTGGTCTAATGCTTTACTGTTAGTGTCCTTTACTATTAGAAGCAGTTAGTGCATCTAGAAAACTATCCCCACATGAAATACTTATGGGTAAACCCATGAAAATGTTAGCAACACTACTACCCAAGAACTTAGAATTACAAGATATTTTAGATAATGTTATCTTATTTTAAGTCTATGTTCCTATTTGTGGAAAAACTATAGGCTTGTTTAGCAGAGCTGAGCAAGCAAGATGAACTGCTGAGCGAGCACCCCCCATGCCCAGGAGACCAGGTGTATACTAACTCCCATAGCAGCGAGAATGCCCTGCAACCCAGGTGGAAGGGGCCATACAGTGCTCTCCTGTTCACTAGTAGATCTGTGGGACTCCCGAACTGGATCTATGCATCACAGGCAAAACAGAAACAATCCTGTAATGAGTACAACCAAAACACTGGTGACGTCAGACCAAGTGAACTCGTGCAACCAGTTACTAATCAAACTAGACGTCAAACAGTTTGCCAGCCGGAAGTAACAACTTATAAGAAACTGGAAATAACACATTCCTGTCACCTTCCAATAAGACACCAGAACCAGATATGATGCAATTTCCTTCAATAAAACCAAAGAACCAATGAGAAGATCTACTGTCACATCAAATGAATCCTTTTTTGCAAATTTTACTCGTACCACAACCCAGCAAAGTGATGCCACTTGTTACTTGATGCCGATTTGGACATTGCCTTATCAAACCAGGGTTGTTCTTCCAAATTATCTTTAACCCCAAGTTTTAGAAGACAATTTGGATGACAACTTTTTAGCAATCCACAGCGTGATGGGATTTTCATCAGGTACCCATATTTACAATTTCTCCAAACCTTTTTGCAAAATTCAACTATCATTATTAGAATTGTCTTACTTTATATTATTTTATTTTAATTAATGACAACTACTGTAAACATAAGTGCATCACCCTCAACTAATATCAGAAGTGTAAGGACCAAATTAATTCGTCATAAACAAAAGCAATCAATCAAAATTGGTAGTAAGCAATTAAAAGATAATAAAGCAAAAATACCTGAATGACATGCTCAGTTTAACACTTTTTATGTAACACTGCATTTATATACCCAAACTTTAAATATTACTGCTTGTTGGGTTTGTGCACATAGTCCTACAGCCCTTTATGGGGGCATTCTGCTTATTCCCATTCCAGTAATTGAGAACAGTACAATTATTTCAGCTATTATGTTGTCTGAAAGTAAAAATAATAAACATACTCCTATATCATTTCCTCCTAATCCACTCAAACTAGCAGCAGTGCTTGAAGAAACTGTTGTTGCAGCAATGGAACATTTTTAATTGGGCAAAGTGTTTGTAATGTAATTTGGAATATCAATGAAAAGATTAAAAGAAAAACAACAACATTATTAACTTTACTATACATGTTAAGATAAAGAGTATACTTTGTTGCCTAAGAACTTGTCTGGATGTTGTTATACTGGTTGAGTAATTCCAGCAATTAGACACTTAAAAACTTTACCAAAAGGAAAGTTTGCAATGCTCGTCACAGGACAGACATTCCTAACCCACTGGGCAACAATTCTACCTCATGGGGAAAGCATAATACTATAAACCATATAACATTTAAACACCAGACACACATGCACTTGGGAAACAGAATTCTTACTGCTGCAGGTGCCCTCCCTGCATATGGGACAGTAAAATCTTTGTGGGAAATCAGAAAGTTATCAAAGCTATAAAAAATCTTAAGTAATGGAACATTTTCTAGCACAGATTTAGTGACTAAGAGTTAAATGTTTTGCGTACTGTAGTGCTATAGAATAGGATGGCACTTGATTTCACTCTGTTCTCCATGCATGGAATGTGCACCTGGATCCATGAAGAATGCTGTGTTATATCCAAAATAATTCTGATTAAATTTATAATCATTTAGTTCAATCAAAGGTGAAGCCGTTATATCCAAAACATGAAAAAAACAAAAAGCTGAATAGGAAAATCTAGAAGTTAATAGTCACAAAATAAAATGACAAGTATCCAGTTTGCGCTTTCGTCTTTAACCTCTATGTATGACAAAAAAATGCTTGAATTATTGTCTGATGTAAAACATTACAAGCTAGTATCATTTAGTGAAGTAAAAAAAAAAAAAAAAAAGCTTTTTCACTGATATACATGTTTACTGAAGAATGGTACAGTTGTGGAAGGATTATTGAAGATATTAGTAAGTTTCTGAGAGTAGATAGCACCAAAGTTAACATCTTTAGATTACTGAAGATAAGCAAAGACTTAAATAATCCACCTCTGAGGCTAGTAGTGGCAAGCAACAACAACAAAACTGAAGGTTTCCCTATTTTTGTTGATGAGCATTTGCAAAAAGGGATTTTCAAAAAGGGGTACAGGACGGCAACACACGAGTCCTCAGCTGGAACAGGAATCCTTTATTGCAAATAGTAGCACACAGAATTTTGGAGATTTGCAAAAAGGGGAGGAAAAGGGCAGCCAATACATCAGACTCTGATTTTTTTTTTTTTAAACAAAAATAGAAAATGTATAAGTTAGTGAAAAACTTTATAGTGACATTGGACATTAAATCTTTATACACAGTTATTCCCAATGAGGGGAGCTGGTTAATTCTAAGCTTTTTTCCACTAATATACACAATTAGTTATGGAAGCTATTGACATAATCCTCAGTTACAACTACTCAGAGTTCAACAAGTACTGCCAAACAAATGGAGTGGCCATGGGTTCTGCAATGACACACAGTTATGCAAGTATTTTTATGCACAGGTGGGAAATGACATATTTTCAACAACATTCTCTGGTATAAAAGCTTTGATGTTTTTGGTGTGGAGAGGGTGCATTCATGCACTTTAAAAGTTTCATAAGCACATCAACAGTTTTAAGTTCTTTTTTAGAATATACCATAGACTATAGTGACAGCATAAATTTAGATGAGACAATAACCGAAAGAAAATGGTAAACTTATTAGCAAGATAAACAAATAAGAAATACAAAACAAATCTTTTTTTTAGATTATTCTAGTATGCATCCCACCAGAACCAATCAAAATATAGTGAAGGGGCAAGCTAATGAGAGTAAATAGGCTCACTAAAAAAGAGAGGGACTTTCTCAAAGAAAGTGAGAACATATGCAACAGATTTATCTAAAGTTAACCAGTGGAGATGGTAGAAAATAAATTGAAAGTACTATGCAGTATCAGGAAAATTTAAGTCACTGAGAACGTGAACAAAAATGTGGATTATTGTTTGGCTATGCAACAGTACAGATTCACTAGAGATTAAGATGGTTCTTATCAGATAGACGAAAAAATCAAAATCTCAAACACTCATATGAGCGGAAATGCAGGTAATTGAAATAGATATTGTGAGAGTGTGGTACAGTGAAGATCGGAAAAATTGCCCTTTCCTCACTGTAGTGCAATCTCGGAGTTGGAATATATTTTTAGGGGGTATGGGCCCCCACAACAGGGATATTGATTACCTGCGTTTTCGCTCATCTGAGCGTTCGTTATTTTGATTTTTCGTCCATGTAATATAGACCTGATTAAGAAAATAATCAGAAGAAATTGGAATATATTAGCAGTTGTTCAGAGATAACCAAAACAGTTGGCGACAAGCCTACATTCATATAGAAAAGAGGCAAGAGTTTCAAGATGTTTTTATTTTTTATTTATTTATTTTTTTTTAGAGAAACTTAAGCTTACCACTGAATAGCCGTGTATAAACAGGGATGTTCAAATAACTCAACTGTAATTTTTGTAATTATTTGTACAATGGAATAGGAGAAATAAGGGTGAACAATATGCTAATCAAAACTGGAGACAGATTTACTTGCAAATATACTTTTGTTTTATATTTAGCTCTATGTATGCCCTGTCAGTCATCAGTAGAACAACCAGAGAGCTTTACAAGAGAATATATGAACACAAATATGCTACATCAGCTGGAAATCTCAAAAAAGCTTTAAGCAAGCATTATATTTCATCCAAATGTAAAGTGGAATTTAAATTTATTGTAGAAGATTATGTTGCAAGGTATAAGTTTGATGCTGAAGAATTAGGCCAGAAAGAATATTTATGGCAAGTTAAACTTGATGCTCGTTATCCACCAGGATGAAACAAAGATTTTGTTGCTTACCTGAAACACAAAAGGTTAAAGCACTAAACTACTTTAATCACATGACTAGGTATTATATAAATGCTTGGTGATGCTAAATGTGTTCAGCCTGAAGAAATCTCAAGGTTAGAGCCGAAGCACTGGATACTTGTTAATTTATTTTGCAACTATTAAATACGTTCTGGGTTTTCCTATTCAGCTGTTTTAGTTTTTCATTTTTATATTAATTGAGAACTAGATGCCGCGGTGGTACGGCGGTAGCGTTGTTACCTTACAGCACAAGGTTCTCCCATTTGATTCTCGGCGTGGCTTGGGAGTGCCTTCTGTCTGGAGTCTGCATGTCCTCCCTGCGGTTGGGTAGCATTCGAAAGACATGCGTGCGTAAATGGGCATGCCTTCGTTGAAGGTTGGGCGTCAAGCTGGCACCTCAGTGTTTCGTAAAAATCTACTGCCAATCATTAGCGGACCCGAGTTCCACTGTGGTGACCCCTTACCGGGAAAAGCCGAAAGACAAACATATTAATTTTGAACTAATTCAAAAGGTAGCAAATTATGCACATGTCAAAGATGCTGACAGTTCAAAATGGGCATGGTTAACAGGTTTTGTTTGCAGGATGGAGTGGAAGCATTTAAAGTTTTTCATGCTTAAAGCTGTCATGATGACAGCATTACTACTTTTTCTAATTAAAGCTTGCATTTTAAAACTAATGTCAACCAGAAGGAATGTCAAATTGCAAACATCTGAAACACTGCCTTTGATCAAAAAGGAAAATAATCACAATTTAATTAATGAGCAAAAAGTAGTAACAGATTTTAGCAACATTTATGATAATCTACATAAGGGGGAATGTGAAAAGATACGCAACACTGAATGCAAACAATTTACTGATGACCCAGAATATGAATATTTTGACTGTATTTTCTTACCTTCAAAAGGGATTTTATTTCAATCAAAAGCATTTTTAAAGAGACCACTTAAAGATTGTGCATGCAACGGAGAACAGGAAAAGATTTGTACAGAATGTTTCATTCTTAAGTGACAAAGTCCAGAATCGTATGGGAAAATGTGAATACTGTCCAATTTTTAAGGAGTTATTTTGATACAAGTGATGCTTCATAGCATCAGATGAGAGAATGTGAAGGTACAGTCATTCTAATCATTATTTCAAATCAAATGGCAATACACTTTGTATGCATACTGATTCAAATGCTCTAGTAAAATCATAAGTGAAAATGTGCTTATTGAAAGAAGCAGAAATGTGTTCAGTGTTTACTGAAATACAGGACAGGGTTTATCAACTTTATGTCAGAACATGTTTTCTTACAAAGCTGAAATTGATGACAAATAACCTTCAGCACACAGCTGCTAAGGAAGGCTTATGTCAAAAATAATGAATGTATTACTTGAGTTTTGAATTTTATGAACACAGAATTGTCTTGGGGACTAAAGGAACAACAGTTTTCTGCACAGTGCTGAAAAAAAGATTTGATACATATTTAACATTACTGTTTTCATGAGATTCTTCCGGTAAACAAATTAATACATTGTATAATTTCTGTATTATCTCTTGTATGATTCCTATTATTATGCAAAAAAAAATGTTGTAGTGTTTATTCCTGACTGCTCAAGACACTCATAAGATATAAATGTTTTGATACGGATTTTGAATGTATAAACAGTCTGGAAAATGATTAATAGGGGGAATGGGTTAGTCACTGCTAAGTCTCTTCATATGGGTATTAAAATTATCATCAACAGCTGAATTGTTGTGTGAAGTTCTGGTATTTTCACACAGTTTGTAAAGACTATCCCATTTTATTATAAACAAAGAAAATGCATTCTGATAGCTATTTAGAAAGTGTGACTTTTGATATGCTTTTAGCTAATTTTGATTTGGAAAATATATGAATAGCTGGTCTGCTTTTGTAATATCTTTGGTCCAGTATGAGTAGAATCTGAGCTGTCTATGAACATCTAGCAAGTGTAACATTCTCCTTTGTTTTAGTATATGAGGAAAGAAGACTGGCAAGTCAATTGACTGATTTAGATGAGTTTCGGATGTCACTTTTGGCAGAAAAGAAACATTTTTCTCAAGGCTACTCTGGGCTTATGAAAAACCAAATATGGTAGTTTGCAAGATAGTGCTTGTAATTCAGAAATTTGTTTAGTGGAAGTAATTGCAACAAGAAAACTAGTTTTCCATGAAAGAAACTTCAAGTCTACTGAAGCTGCTCATTTGAAAGATGCATGGGTCATTGTTTATAGTATAACAGTGATATCCCATGGAGGAAAATGGGTCGCTGATCAGAGGTCTAAGTAAGGAAGTTCCCTTGAGGAAAGTTTTAGAAACTATGATGCTATGGCAGCACCACTGTGCTCAATGTGAACATTTGATATGGCAGTCTCTGCCCTTTGTTAATGGAGAAACTGGACCCTTTCTGAAAATGATCTGGCAGAAAATCTAAGATAGATGGAAAAGGTGCAGAGAAAGGATCTAACCATTTTGATGACAGCCAAATAGAATTTTTTTCTACTTGCTTTGATAAATCTTTGGTAGACGATTTCTCGGAGGCAGAAATATTGTGGACAATGGAAGAAGATAGCTTGGCATCTTTGGCTATTGTTAGAATTGGAGGAACCATCTAGTAATTTCACGGCTTTTAGATCCAGTAGAGGCAATCTGGATAGGTGACTCAAAAGGTCTGGATTCAAATCTAACAGGTGTGGAGAACGTAGCAAATTAAACATAGGAAACGGACCAAACCTGCTTGAGCCAAAAAGGAGCACCAAGGATCACTCTGGTCTTGTAATTTCAAACTTTCTTAATGAATTTTATTAATACAGGTGTCAAAGGAAAGGCGCAGAAAAGACCTGAATGTCAATTTTGAACTACAATATTCCTCAATGACTGCCCCTTTGGAGGGATCATGGCAAAGTAACTGTTGCACTTTTTTTTTTTTTTTTTTTTTTTTTTTAAGACACGAGGCAAATCGATTATAGCAAGGTTATTAGATAAGAGGCAAATCGATTATAGCAAGGTTAGCCCCAGTGGCTGAAAATCTGTGTTGCTAATGTTTGATTGAGGGACTACTCATGAGGCAGGAAAAATGATCTGCTCAACTTGTCCCCTAGTACATCTGACATTCCCAGTTGCTATAAGAAAACAATGGGAAGGCATCACCCACTGCCACACACACATGGCTTCTTAGCAGAGTAAGATCAGTTCCCCCCACCTGCTGATATACCAGACTACAGCCATGCAGTCTGAATGGAAATCACACCTTTGGGGAGGGAATCCTGGAATGCCCACAATGCTCGGAGGACCACTCATCTCCAAGACACTGATGTGAAAGCTGATCTCTAGTGGTGAACAAGCACCTTGAACAGTCTTCCCTTCAAAATGCCCCCAACCCCAGAAGGGAAGCATCCGTGGTTATTGTGGCCTGAGAATTTGATAGGCAAAAAGATTCTTCCTTCTGTTACTAACAAGGAGGTTATGCACAATTTGCTATGCTCTTTGCTAAATTGCATGAGGTAAATCTTGGTATGGAGGGGGGGGGGTGAAGAGTTTGTGACCATTGAACTAAGGGGGTCCAGTGGAGTACTCATGCAGTACATTGCTAGGGGAACCAATTGTAGAGGATTAACCTTGCTTTTTCCTGTAAGCCATGAGTTTTTAGACAGGTGGGTTTTTCACAGAGGTTTTAAGATGGTTCCCCAACCACAGGAAGAAGATTTACCATTCAGGATTTGGTTTGGTTTTCTTTTCCTTGAGGAAAAGGATAATATATGACCTCTGTGGCCACTAGACAGAGAGGTGGTATTCTGGTGTCTGGAAGCTTGGCAATTTAAAGAACCATGTTAAGGTGACATCCAATAAACTTGAGGTGCTCCGTGGGGGACAAATGACATTTGGACTGATGGACTGTAATCCTACTTTCAGTATAAGGTGGGGCAAGAGGTCCCAATGTTGAACCAGAAAATCCATGGTGATGAGGAGCTAGTCATCTGGGTACAAGAACACCTTGAACCCTTGCAGTCACAGATGAACTGCTACTACTGCCATATCTTTTGCGAACACCTGAGGTCTATGGGGTGGCAGTGCTCTGAACTGAAAATGAATGGCTACCAGTCGGAAAAGGAGATATCTCCTAGACCACCTCTCTATTTTTATGTAAAAGCAGGCAGCTTGCAGATCTATAGAGCACATTCAATAGGCTTTCCTCAGAAGAGGCAATATGGATTACACTGTGATCATCTGGAACTTTGTCTAACTTACAAATTGAATGAGATGACTTGGGTCCAAATCTAGCCTGAGGTTGTTTTCTTTGGAATTAACAAGAACCAGGAACAGACTCTGGATACTAACTGGACTCAGGGGGACCTGTTAGAGGAGACTTTTTCTAGCAACTTGAAAACCTCTGTTGCTGCAGATTCCAACTGGTAGAGTGGAACCTCAGGAATCATAATATTTGCAGGACAAGGAGGAGGAATGGAATAGCCTCTGGATATTCTCAACACCCACAAATCTCTTGTAATATTTTCCAGGCTAGTGGGTACAAGGATAAGCCCCCCCCCCCCCGGACTGCCTTCAGATTATGGCAGTTGGGTAACTTCAGGAGTCCTGCTAGAGTTTCCCAGTAAAGGGACTGCACTACCTCTGGTTCTGTAGTCTTCCTCTATCACTAGGGTGACCTCCATTTGAGATGCCTACGCCTTTACCTCAGGATGGGCTGTCTCTAAAATGTCATGGTGATAATCCTGTGACTTCCTAAACCACATTTTCCTATCACCCTTTTAATTCCTGGAAAAGGTCCTTTGATGGGAGGAGAAGCAGATCCGAACAGCAGACATAGTGCTGCTGTCTTGTTTACTCCTAGTAAGCATATATTTAACTTTGGGTCTGAAAAGTTGGAGCCATCAGATCTGGCATTGATGAATGATGCCTTAAAGCCTCCTCTACGGGTCTATATTAGCATGTTGACAGGGCTTTTCATCGCATGCCCTTACGTCGATACATTTAAAACGAAATTCCAAAATCTCTAACAGTCACAATAGCAATTTTTTTTCCCATGGAAACAATCGCTGGGCCAACAACAAACAAACCAAACCGACAGACAAAATATAAAGTGGGAGCTTTGCCCCCACACACCCCCCTACTTAAATATACCAACTTCGAGATCGCACTACAGTGCAGGAAATGACAAATTCCCGACAATGGCCCAGCACAAGGATAAGCATTCCCCTGGACCGCCTTTGCCATTTCCTGCACTGTAGTGCGATCTCGGAGCTATTGTGGCCATTCAAGATTTGGGCATTTCGTTCTGTGTGTTGCCATAAGGGCGTTTGATGAACAACCCTGTCGATATGCTAATAGAAACCCTTCTCTACACATAGGCACTTCCAAGCATGCTGACGTATGGTCATATCGTCTGCTCATTTAAGCTGTGCCATCAGCTACACTGGAAAGCAGATGCATGGAGATATTAGACAGACTGCAGGGTAGACAGCTGGGAGTGCACTTTTTTCTAGTAGGTTACCTGAGAGGGACTTGGTAAGCTCTTTGGTCAGGTCCCTTTGAAAATATGTCATGTGAGCAACATATTTCCGCACTCTGAATGTGAAGGTCACTGAAATGTTTGTTTCCCAAATATGTCCAACACCCTTGACTCCTTATTAGGAAAGCAGGACAGAAGAACTTTCCTGAGACAGTTCCTTCTTACAGGCTGTCACTACTACTATGGTATCTACTGATGGATCCTTGCTACAATACTTCCTGTCTTTTGGAACTATGAAAATTCTATCAGTTTTTTTGGGAATGGATTCCACTACATCAGGGTCCTTCCAAGCCCACTGAGCTACTAGGTCTATAAGGTTATCACAGGGTGGTACCACCCAGGACACAGATGAGCCAGTACCAAAGACCTTAAGAAACAGATTTATCTGGTTAAGGGAGCTTTGATGGACCAACACCCCCCTTGCTGATTCACCAAAGGTGACATCTTCTAGAGGGGATCTTGGGGAACCTTCACCATGTAGATCTAGGTCCTCTGTGCCAGACTCTGGAAATGAGTATAGACGTTTCTGTTTACAAGTCCATTTCCTAGGACCTTGTCATGAGGTAATTTCAGGAGATAGGTCTGAATCAAACTGGGATCGCAAATGGCGAGATGCCTCAAAGCCCTATGGAACTGACGGTCCCCGATCTAAATGAGTGGGATCTGTCACAGCATCCACTAGATTCTGGGACAGATCTGAGCTCAAAAGCGCCACCCAACCCTTTCAAATGCCTGAAAAGCAGAGGCTATGACTGTAGCACAGGGAACACCTCTACTATCCAAAGAAATTAAAAATCACAGCCCTGACCAGCATCGGCTTCAAGCCTGACCTTGGACCTCAATTACTGACAACTGAAGCCTCAGGAGGTAGAGATGGCTCCGAAAACGTTCAAGTCATATCCACCCCCAGAGTCCTGGTGCTGACAATTAGGCTTTGAAACTTTTTTTTTTTAATTAAAAAAAAAAAAAAAAAAAAAAAAAAAAATCAGGTATGACATAAGCAATCTTACATTTATATAAATGAAAAACACTGACCTCTAGTGGCAAACATTATGCATCACGGACACTGTCGAGACAACTGTAGTTGCAAACATAATACATCACTGATCGATCCAGTCATCGTCAGTTAAGCATTATATAGCTCATTCATATCCTGCCTTCTTTTAAACCTTGTTCCTTCTCTACATATATTGTTCCCACAATTCCCTTTTCGTACATAGTTTGCTCTTTCCCTTTTCTAAAGCTCTCAATTCCAGGTTTATCTGATACTATATTCACTACTTCTAGTAATGCTGGTTTAGACTTTGATTTTCATTTTCTAGTAACTGCTTTTTTGGCAGCCACCATAATTAGACTCAGCAAGGTATTACTATGTCTAGGCAATTCCAATTCTGTACCATAATTAAAAAAAAAAATATATATATATCTCCCCAGTCAATCCTATCTGCTCACCCAGCATCCTCGTCACAGCCATCTGCAGGGAATCTTTGAAGTCTGCCAACTCATTACACTCCCAAAAAAATATGTTCTCAATTACCTCGTTCTTCCCCTACACACCTCCATCATTCACTATCCACCTGATGAAAAATTCCTTGGAGTCTATAAATCCTCTAGACATATACCCCCCCGCCCCCCGTTCTCTCTGTGACTTACTTATCCAGTCTCTCTTCCCAATCCTTTCTAAGCTCCTCTGATTGATTCTTATAGTCATCATGCAATATTTTATATGCTCTATTAATTATTACTTTTTTAAATGGCAGCTTCTGTCCTAGATTCTATTAAAAATTCTACTAAAAACTCTGCCCGTGCTGGTCTTTCATTTAGGACCTCCCTCTTTCTTTCTGTTTGCCTATTCTCCAATAACAATCTTTGATAGGGAAGGCTATCTCTAACTTGCAGTCCAAATAAATTCTTGGCCCCTTCCCATTCTAATACCTTTCCATTTCTAGTTACTTGCACCTAGTACCTGGGATCTTTTGCCATTTTTCTCCAATAATTTCCAGCCCCCTCTTGTACATTATCTGTATCCCTAACTGCAGTCATCCCCATTGGCAGAATCTCTTTTCTCTGTTCTCATGCTAGTTTAGTTCTTAAAATACTCCCTGCTACTTTAGGAATATAATATTCTGTATGACTGTCACTCTCCTTAAGAGTCTTCACCCAAAATTGACATTCTCTCCCTGTTTCTTCAGCTTCCCTCCTGTCTCATCACCATCCCTCCCTTTCCACTTGGAATTACAGTTTTCTGCTTGTGGCTCCGAGACGCATCTTGATCTAGAAGAATACGAGTTGAGAGAGTAAGGGACGACAGATCTGAAGTTGCCCAAACTGTCAGATCCAAAAGAGGAGCACTCTGAAAGGTTTGGCCCCTTGGGGTGGATCAATGCCAGAGATATCAATGGAAGAGTAGCTGGGCATGTACCTAAGGGGAAAGCGCCAAAGGATCCCTAGTTGGAATTGTGCCCTTAAGAATTGCAGCACCATTTAATAGACATAAGTTTCAGTGAGACTTCTAGTAGACCACACACACCTCAAAGATTATGCCACCAAGAGAGGCCTGGAGTATCGTTGTTCTCGTAGGATTAGGGAATGAAGTCTAGAATTCAACAGATATGGAGAAAATCTTGGATGAAGTGAGGAAGATGGATCCGACTTCCTCAGAGTCTTAGGTATCAGACTTGAAGAATCTGTCAGATCTGGAGACCTTTTCCTGGTCTTTTCTGCTGTCTTCTCCTCAGATCTTTCTCATCCTTCTTTGGGTTTTTCTTTACCCTTCTTTTTTTGTCCATTTCTTTTCCACAAGAAGCTGAAGCTTGTCAGGAAGAAACAGAGCTGGGAGGTTGAGAAACCAACCCTGTCTGAGGGGGAAGTAAGCCTATCAAAATTAACTTTTCTTTGCATCCCTGAATGGTCCCTAGTGCTGAAAGGAGCACAAATGCCAAATGTCACAGTTTACATTAAGGTGGGCAGCATTCAAAAAGTGTAGGTCTTGTGGAATTTTATGTCCACACATCATGCACTTTTTAAAGCCCTGAATTTTGCCATATTTTAGTAGAATAGCTATAATAAGACAAGAGTGTTGGTTGCTTACTTATGTAAAGAATCTAAACTATTCCTATAAAAAGGTATTATGAAAACTACTTATCTAACTACCTATAAAAACTATATTTTACAAACCTAAACAAGTAAACCTACATGCAGAAAACACAGCAAGCTTACAACCATCACCTAATTCCCTATATGTAAGACTGCAAACATATCTGCACTATTACTGAAGATAAACCAGTAATACAAGACAGAGAATGAGAAATTATGTAATTTACATCACATAACCTAGAGAAAATCAGAGCCATCAGAAACGCATATAAAAAAGATCAAGCAACAAATGAGATCTGGGGTACTTTAGTGGAAAGGAGGGAATTATGCATAGGGAGAAGAGATGAAGATTCTGACAACCCAAAGGCAAAGCTGGATAAAAATAGACATTGGATCTATTATAAAAGTTAGTATGTAGTAAATGGAGGATAGAAGAAGGTTTACTAGACCGTGAAGATATGAATAAGGCAAAAATCTACTCAAACTGAGTACCGTTCACATTTGGTTTAAAATATTTCATCATTCCTGTCCTCACAATTTAACTGGTTAAAGTACCAAACTAAATCTAAGCATGAGCTGGAGTCCTAGGTAACATCTACTGGATAACCAATGCAGCAAATCCTCCACTAACCTTGGAAACCCAAGCCAGCTTGCAATGTTTGGTTAACAGTACAGACCATGTAAGCTGCCTTGCAGGTAGCCACAGAAGAACTCCAACAAAACTAAGTAGAAGAGGCTACAGCATTCCTTTTGTAAAGTGTTCTAATGGGTCCTGAATGGTTTTACAAAACCAATGCAGCCTGCAATACAACTAGATTTGTTTTTTTTCCAGAAAGGGAACAAACTACCAAACTTAGAAAGTGCAGAAAAAATGAAAATTTGGTCAAACGTCCTAGAATCTTTAGTCATAGAGATGAAAGATTACTTTCTAGGGACCATGTAATATAAAAGTATTTCCCTTTAATTCTGAATACAAGCATAAAAGGAAGGACGCACTATTTTCAGATTAAAGGTAACACTCATCATAAATTCAGAATAAAGAAATGATTAAATAATGCTACCTGCTCTCTTACCGTCTCTCAGACACTGTGACAGGCACACACCCTCCAAACACAGGAACTGCTTGAAGAAAGGATTCCTGGGACGGGGAGGATGATTTTAAAAAGAAATGAAAAAGGAGGCTTATTGGGAGATTGTCAGTCTTTCCAAAACAGTATTACGATCCCAATTTGGGAATGTGAGGATACGTATGTCTCCCAAATATGCAAAAACATCTAGAAAACTTAGGATTTTTGCTTGGAAATGTTTACATAGATATTTTTATACCCCAAGTAGACTCCAGAGAATTTTCTCAAGAAGACCACAAATGTTGGAGGTGTAACGGGGAAGAAAGAGGTACTTGGGAACATATTTTCTGGGAGTGTGGTGAGTTGACAGACGAAGGATTCCTTGTGGGATGCACTGCCAGATACTGGCTGGGCAGACTGGTGTGACACAGGAGATGATTTTTCTGAGCTACGATACAGAATCGGAATTGCCTGCACATGGTAAGGCCTTGCTATGTCTAATTATGGTGGCTGTCAAAAAAGCAATCATTAGAAAATGGAAATCAAAATGTAAACTATATTAGAAATAGTGACTATAATAATGGAGAAAAAACTGGAATTGAGATCTTTATAAAAGGGTTAGAGCAAACTGCACAGGAAAAATGGGAATTGTGGGAACAATACATACAGGAAAGGGATAAGGTTTAAAATAAGGCAGGACTTAAATATTTGAGCTATGTAATGTTTGAAAATGATTGGGTAGATTATAAATTATGTATAATGTTCGCAACAGGGAGTGTGTCAGTATGATTTGTGATGCAAAATGCTTGCAACTAGGATTGTGTTGGTGTGGTTTATTTTCATTTATATAAATGTACATATGATTGCTTATGTCATAAGTGATGATTTAATAAAGATGTTTCTTGCTTTAAAAAAGGAGCAGGAATTGAATAATGTAATGTTGTTTAGATTATGATAAATAGCAGTATATGTGAAGTATGTTGTTTGTCTTTTCCCGGTTAGGGGTCACCACAGCGGAACTCCGGTCCGCTGATTGGCAGTAGATTTTCAGGGTGCCGAGTTGCCAGCCCGATGCCCAACATTCAATGAAGGCACGCCCATTCATGCATGTCTTTCAAATGCCACTCGACCGCGGGGAGGACATGCAGACTCCACACAGAAGGCACTCCAGCCAAGAATCGAACAGGAGAACCTCTTGCTGTGAGGCAACAACGTTCCCGCTGCACCACCGTGGCTTAGTATATGTAAAGTATAATGTTTGCTAATGTTAATACAATTTGATAATTTTTGTATAAATGTAAATTTGCCTATGTCACAAGTGGTAATTCAATAAAGGTGTTAAAAAATATCCCAATCTGGGCACCACTTCTTTTACTTTTTTTTTTTTTGGGGGGGGGGGGCAGTAAGCTGCAGCACTCCAAGTGCATCTTCACCACAAGTCAAGAGGGTGAAGCACTTTTTCAAAAAAGGTAAGGTGGAAAGACAAAACAGCAAAAAAGCCACAGAAACTGACAGCACACATTAAATGTGCCTTCAAGGGTTACAATATTTAGTAGAAAATTTGAAAGGTACTCAAGTACATTAGAAAGCAAAATCAACTATATTACCCAACACTTTCTCTATCTACACACAAATGGGAAAAGGTTTCCTAGGTAGACAAATGTGACTTCCTAGTAGTAGGATTCCAGGCCTCCTTCAAATCCCTTACTGTCAGAGATCAGAAAAGGTCACTCGTCATAATCGAGACATTAGTCTCCAAGCAGTTAAAAGCCTTGCAAGATGGATATTAAACTTTAATTCAGAACTATGTAACAAAATCCTCCTCTATACAAAAGAAAGACAGAAGAACAGAGGAGTCATCTCTGTTTTTTTTTTAAACATTTAAGAAAATAATGGTATTTTGTCTTAACCAGTAAGAAACTACATTCTTGGCTTTTACAAAAACTTTTTGATCCAGTTTTGTGGAGAAGGTTATGCAAAGAATAATTCTGGCTTCATTTTTCACCAAACACTGTGACGCCTGGTTCAAATATTGTGAAATAAAATGATCCATATCAAGAATTCAGCTGTCAAAGAACTTGCTCAGTGAGTCACCATCTGTGATCCACAAGCACTGCTCAGCTCATGCTGCCTCCAGGAGAATCAGTCTAGTGTTAAAAGGAGACAAAGGAGCATGCAATTCCTTATCTGCACAGTCAGCTAACAAAGATAACGTAATCTTGGACCCTCTTGCTTACAAACCACTTGATTTGTGTTGTATGTGACTACTACTAAAACTCCTCAGTCAGAATGACCCTGAAAGCTTTAATCACAAACTGCCTCTAATGTTTTTCTGCAAATGATATGGGGGTCCATTTGACCAAGAAAACATCTCTTAAACCATCACTGATGTATGAACAGTGCAACAAAAGTCTGAAGAATCAGTCATCAGTGTCTGCAATGGGGCAGAATTTGGGATGATTGATTTTTGCCCAAATCCATTCAAAATGACTGAAGCTCTTTTACCAGTGTATCAGAGGAGCTCAAATCCACACAGCCCACAGACCAATTCCATATACTTTTAAAATAGAGATGCAGCTTCCCTTATGAGAAACCCATTCTTCTGGACCATCATGATGCTGGAAGCCTTGCCTAATAAACTTACCAACATTCTGTCCAGCAATCAACAGAGAGAGAGACATCATGCCCTGAAACAACATACTATGATCTTTACTACTTCCCAGAGTCACCAATACTTTTGCTGGAATAGGTCTAATGTTGTACCAAGAAATGTTTGTAATGCAACCATTTTTTTTTCTTTAAATGTATGGACAAGGAAGTCAAGAAAAGGAATTGTTTTCAAACAGCCCAACCAGTGTACTTCCATGAGAAATAAATCTAACCCACAGCATTGTCTGCGGACAAAGGCCTGAGCTCATTGCTCTATCCATCAAAAGCAGCAGCAGCAAATGAAATGGCAGTTTACTGCGGAAACCATGAATATGGTATTTTATTAGCTTTTCCTTGAACTCAGATACAGGGAAGGCTAAAAATCTTTCCAGTACCAGATTCAATAAGGAGGGCTGGGATCTGGTCAAGTGAGTGAGTGGATGAATTTAAGTCCGGAAGTGGCAGAACAGAATCTCTCTCTCTCTTTCTGTCCAATATTAGCCAAAGTTATGCTGCAAGATGTGGTAGTCTCCAAAATGGTAGCCCACTACTTGTCAAGTAACCACCAATTAAACTTACAATTCACTGCTGACTGCTGGATGAGTTGCAACCATACAAAAGATGTTTGTCAGGAATTTATTACTGGGCTGCTTCTATTACAGTGCTGGCAAATATTGTTTTTAAACTTTTCCTTCTCCTGTGAGGTTATTTAACTATAGAGCTGATATACATGCATATACAAAGTTTGGGGATTGGGGGAGAGTTGCCCACTTAGAAAAAATACAACTTTTAATTAATTCATTCATTTTTTGGTCTGAATGAAGACACAGCTTTATTCAAATATTATTCAATGAACCGTATCCGAATCTATGCTACACTGGAAAGATGCAATACCAGGATTGTCATTCCACTCCATCAGGGTTTTGCAGAGAGCAACAAGGTTCTTTCAAAATGAGGGAGCAGTACTTGAGTAAAAGGATGCACATGCTGCACTCTGATGCTTCTATATTTTACAGATGCACAAGTTTTACATCACACAAGATATAAATCACTCTGGGACAGGAGGCCTACTCTGAGTCAAACCAGTTTATTTTCAAAGACTGAGAAAGTACACTTTTTGAAAATCAAGAAAAACAAAGGATTTGCACCTAATCTGTTACCAAGATATATAAATGTATACTTGCTCACACTACAGAAAATTCCACCAGCAACCAATGAATGGATAAGGCCATCTGTGCAAAAGAGAAGTTATAATCAATTAAGGAGGCAACCTCACATTTCCAGTGGGTCCACTATGATGACGAGAACTAAAACAGACAAAAAAAAGACAAGGTTCAGAAAGACAAATAAGTATTGCGGTACCAAAGGAGGCCCTTATTCTGGAGTTGCAGTCTATGCAATGATGATTGGTAAAGAGAGGTTAACTCTTTCACAGAGTACAATGAAGCCCTTACTATATAACCCAGGCAACTCATAATTCAGTTAGTAGACTGGGTGCTAGGGAAACTAGCCAAGGGGGATGGCAGCAAGCAGAAGTTACCTCGTTCTTCTTGGAGGTAAGGGGAGGGTGCATCACTTTAAAGCTCTGTGGCAGGACAGCCATGTTAGGGAAGGCCCAATAGTGCAGTATATGTCAAAGGAATTCAAAGGTTTATGTTGGGTTACAGGATATATGCAGTCAACAGCACAATATAGCTAACTAGTGCACTATGCTTCCTCACCAACAGGATGACCAACTATTACAATCAAAAATCTCCTAACCTTCCACAAAATGATTGCCACTGTCACTTGGCTCCATTTCACAGCAGGATGGAGTCCCAACAGCAACTCAGGTAATGAAGCTCTTATTAGCATCCCTGACTCTGAAGATGTCAGGCAGGGAGGGATGTGGACACTTGAGGAGTAAATATGGAAGTAAATGTGACTTCTCTGATAAAGTCCAGAGAAACCATTTCTTTTGCTTCAGGGCTGCTTGCCAATAATGTGCCTTGCAGAGGTCAGAGAGAATCTGTTTTGTCAGCCCAATGTATGCCCCCTCCTATGCTTAGTCAAGTACCTGTGGGGATGGGCGATTAAAGTAAAGACCCTCCTCAGAAACACTGAGCTACACCTGATGGCTGCCATGAATGATGGCACCTCTTGGCCAGCTCTCATCAACAATTGAGGGTAAGGAATGAGTTAATGGTCCAAAAGGGGCTGATAATCAACACACAGGGGAGATATATATATATATACATATATACACACACACACGCGCACACACACACACGTATAGATATATACATACATAGAATTTTGTGTGTGTGTGTGTGTGTAGGTATGATTGTCATTGTTCCTGGATATCCCTCAAGTTGTGTCCAATGTGACTAATGAAGAGCCACCCATAGCCAAATGGGAACACAGCAAGGATGGTCACGGTAGAAAAGATGAGTGCCAAGAACAATTATATACATAATATAAATAAGTACTGGTGAAGGTGTGAAACGACGACAGTCACTGTAACAAAAGTGTTTGACATGGAAACACTTTAGAAGCAAGCACTGGAATAGCCATGCCTCTAACACAATGACCTCTAACAGTAAGCAGCGTTTCCCACCTGTTGATCTATGCCATCATAATAAAAGAAATGCAAATGGAAATCAACTTCAAAAAACTTTGCTTGGCAAGGGTTAGTGCCATCCTCAGAGGGAATGATATGCACAGCTCTACTTTCTTCCTGAGCTTATACACTTATTTCATGTCTAACCAGAACCAGTGATGCATGTCTAGGAATATGAGGACTCATTTTCCCCTAAATACTGCCCTACACACAAAAACAAGCATATTAAGTGATGTGATTAGACAATTATGCCACTTGGAAGAAAATTGGGTTGATCCAAAGGGACAGCTAATCTTTCTGAAAGGCAAATATGATTCCATACAGTTAAGGGTCTAAAGCTCCACCATCTTACTGACAGAGTTGATGGCCATCAGAGACAAAGCTTCAAAGCTACTTGGGGATCAGATTTAACATGAGGCAGGGGAGTATGTTAATAGCAAAGACTTAAGTGGGAAGAGGTTCTTTAAATGAGCGTGGAAAAGTAGAACTTTCTAAAGAATTACTTGACCAGCCAATGCCAAAAATGTGTCAACTTCCACAATGTGCAGTAACATGCACTGATCATGGCATAAGAGAGAAAAAAGTACAGTTTTGTACCTACCATAAATGTAGATGTTCGAAGATCCACATTGCTGCAGTCCTAACACTAGGGTAGTCCGCTGTCCCAGTCGGCCCGAATACCAAAGTATAAGGCTGACGTCAGTCAAGGCGCATTTGTCTGACATCAGGACGTCAGGGTACAAATGCGCATGACCGACGTCATATCCTCAGTCTTTTCTTGCCCCAGATGTCAGAAGACCCTAAAAAAATAAGGCCAAAACCAAAAAACACCAAACACTCCTGTACCTAATATATGTACAATATATGCAAATTTACAAAAATAGAACCCCACCCACACAACCACCCCTAAACACAGAGGGGAAGGAGGGAGGGTAAATTGGACTGCAGCAATGTGGATCTTCGAACATCTACATTTATGGTAGGTACAAAACTGTACTATGTTCTTCATCTCACATTGCTGCAGTCCTAACACTTGGGTAGAATCCCAAAGCAGAGGTAAGGGAGGATGGCTAAACTATAATGAAGCAGGAGCTGCCAAAATGCCCTGCAACACAGCAGTGGCAAAACCAGCCCTGGATTTAGAATGGAGAGGAAGGTGGTAATGCTTGGAGAAAGTATGCACTGAACTCCAAGTAGCTGCCTCCAAAATATCCTTAGTTGCCACCCCTTAGAAATGCTGTTGAAGTGGCAGTAGCCCTAGTGGAATGAGGCCTAATCCCAGCTGGAATCTCCTTGCCATGATGGGAATAACAGAATGCAATGCAAAACCCAATCCACTTAGATATAGTTTGTTTTGACACAGGCTTGCCCTGAGAACTCAAAGCAAAAGAAACAAACAACTGCTGAGACTGCCTAAAATCCCTAGTCCTGCTTAAATAATAACGCAACTGCCTGTGTACATCTAAAGTGTGCAAAATCTTTTCCCCTATTTTGGGGATCTGCATAAAAAGTAGGCAAATGAATAGTTTGGTTTAAAGCCACACTAGAAACCACCTTAGGCATAAAGGAAGGATTAGTACGTAATGATACCCTATCCTTATGGAAAATCATAAAAGGCTCAACCGCCATAAGGGCCTGCAATTCAGAAACCCTTCTTGCAGAAGTAATGGCCAACAAAAAGCAGTCTTCCATGACAAGTATTTCAATTCAGCAGTAGCCGTGAGGCTCAAAAGGTTGTAGAGTAAGTTTCTCCAACACAAAATTGAGGTCCCAAGCAGGAGTAGGAGCTCTACGTGGGGGTCTTATATTCTTTGCCCCTCTAAGAAATTGCTTGAACAAAGGATGAGAAAACAATGGTGGGTCACAATCATAGTGAGCTGAAATTGCTGCAGCATGAATCTTAATGGAAGAGAAAGACAAACCTTTGTCCAATAACTCAGTAAGATATTGAAGAGCCACACTCAAATTAGGCTCAGAAACATCCAAATCCTTTGCTGCACTCCAAAATAAAAATCTCTTCCATTTTTCTGCATACACTTTACGTGTACTAGGTCTTCTGGCTTCCATAATCACATTCAAAACTTGTTGAGGAAGTTGAGACCTGCTGTGGTTCAAAACAGAATATGCCAGGCTGTTAGATGAAGAGAGTGAAGCTTGACATTGAGTAGATGACCGTCCCTCTGAGACAAAAGGTGTGGAATTAAAGGTAAAGGCCATGGAGGCTTCCTTACCAGATTCCGCAGTAATGGGTACCAGTGTTGCCGAGGCCAATCTGGAGCTATCAAAATCATCCTTGGCTTGTCTTGTCTGACCTTTAGGAGTACCTTTGGGAGGAGAGGCAGAGGTGGAAAGGCATACACATGAAGATTTTCCCAACTGAACGAAAGAGCATCCACTTTCCAAGCTGTGTGATGAAACCTTTTCGTGCAAAACTTTGGCAGCTGGTGGTTTAGAGGAGAAGCGAACAGATCTATGTCTGGAGTTCCCCATGACACTGTCAATTTTCGAAATACATGAAGATCCAGTTTCCACTCGTGGGGATCCATGATTTGCCTGCTTAACACATCTGCTAAGGAGTTCTGTGCTCCTGGCAGAAACCTTGCCTGAAGATTTAGCTGCAAGCTGAGCGCAGTCTCCCACAAAATCATTGCTTGCCTGCATAGAGGATAAGAATGCGTTCCCCCTTGCTTGTTGATGTACCACATGACAGTTGTGTTGTCTGTTAGAATCAACACCTGCCCTGGAAGAAGTAACTCCTTGAAAGCCATTAATGCAAACTGGACTGCTAACATCTCCTTCATGTTGATATGTAGATGCTGTAGTCTGGCAGGCCACTTGTCTTGTATCCACTTTCCATTCAGATGAGCTCCCCAAGCTATGTCTGAGGCATCTGTCGTTAGAATCTGACTCGCCTCTGGCCGGGTCACAGAGAGTCCCTTGTTTAGGTGACATTCCTGAGCCCACCACAAAATTCCTTTTGAATGCAAGGTATTATTGGAATGACAGTGTCCAAATCCTGGCAGTGCTGTGTCCATACATTTTTAGATACCATTGCAGCTTCCTCATATGCAGTTTGACATTGGGAAGCACCAGAATACAAGATGCCATGAACCCTAAGGCTTGAAGGACTGTCCTTGCAGTCAGCCCGGACTGAAGAGATAGTTGATGGAAGTAAAGGGAAAGATTCTTTTGTTTGTCCGGGGTAAAAAAGGCCATCTGGGCTGCTGTATTCAGTCTCACACCCAGAAAGCACATGTCTTGAGAGGGTACTAGACTGGACTTTATTTCGTTCACAGAATACCCCAGGCATCTTAGCACTGCTATCACATATTCCAGATGCTGAAGAAGCTCGTCCTTTTCTTGAGCCAGAATCAGACAGTCGTCCAAATAAGGATAGATTTGTATTCCTTTTAGCCTGAAGAAAGCTATGACTGGAGCCAGAACTTTTGTGAATACTCTGGGCGCAGTAGATCAGCCAAAGGGCAATGCAGAGAACTGATAATGGGAATTCCCAGCTCGGAAACGCAGATACTTCCTGCAACTGAGTCTGATAGGCACATGAAGGTAAGCCTCCTTGAGATCTAAAGTTACCATCCAGTGATCTTTGCCCAGCAGAGGTAAAAGCTGTTGTAACGTTAACATTTTGAACTTGGGAATGTCCAGATAAGTGTTGAGGATAGACAAATCCAAAATTGGTCTCCACGTGTTCCCCTTTTGGTACTAGGAACAGGCGAGAATAAAATCCTAGGCCCCTTTCTGGCACAGGAACCGCTGAATGGCCCCTATCTGGAGTAACAGAGAAATTTGCTTGTGAGCCTCTTTTCTTTGTATAGGAGGAATGTCTGGCATGCCTTTGAAAGGAGGCAAGGTATGGAAATAAAACCTGTAACCGTGGTGAACGATATCCAATACCCATCTGTCTTGGGTAATAACACTCCAATTTTCTTTGAAAAGTGCCAGCCTTCCTCCCAAAGGTGCTGCCAGACGAGAAGGCTCTGGCAGCTGAAAAGGCAGGTCATTGGGTCTGCTTACGAAAGGACTGACCCCTGCCCTCACCAGAAGACTGGGCAGGTGAACTCCCTGTTCTAGGCCTAAAAGAACCTTGAGCTCTGCCCCTACCACGTCTAGATCTGCCCCTAGACTGGGAATCATAAGAAGGATATGTCCACCCCTTAGTAGGCCAATTTCTACTAAACTTCGGAGGCTGAACCTGCAAAAAATCTTTAACAGTCTGCATAGACTTAGCCTTGTCCTCCATTTTCTTTAAAACTGCTTCCACAGGCGAACCAAATAACACATCAGATTGTAAAGGGGCATCTAAAATCCTTGTCTTTACATGCTCAGCCAAATTCTGATCCCTCAGCCAGGCGTGCCTGCGAAGAATAGAACCAGTGGCTGCCACCCTCGAAGAGGCCTGTACAGCATCAAAACCACATTGCAAGGAATGCTTACCCACCTGTTCAGAAACATGAACTAAATCCTGCAACTCTTTACACTCAATACCTTCCGCCAGAGCATCTACCTTAGACTTCAATTGTGAAAGGAGATAATTTTGGTATTTCAACATGTGAAACTGGCAATTCAAAGCCCTCATGGCTAAAGTGGAAGAAGTATACACCTTCTTTCCCCATCTATCCAAAGCCCTTGCCTCTTTATCAGAAGGAACAGGATTTTTATCAACAGAAGCCTTAACACCTTTAGGCCCTGAGAAACAGTTTCTGGGTCTGCCCTAGGACTCTTAAAAGATACTTATGAGCTTCAGGCACCCTATAATACCTATCCGGTTTAACTGGGGCAGGAGGCAAAGAATCAGGGTTCAGGAAGCCTCTGCAAAACATTTTCTACCACATCCAGAACAGGAGGTATAGCCAAAGGCCTATGCTGGGGTAGAAACAAAAATTCCCTAAGCCTTTTCCTGGAATCAGAGAAATCTTGACCTTCCCATTTAAAATGCTCCCTCATGGAATGAAGAGTCTCTGAAAAGAAAAATCCTCAGGAGGAGAAGCAAGGAGTAGAATCATCTACATCAGAATCAGAATAAGGAGGATACTCCTGCAAGTCTTCAGCCAAGACTCAGAAGCCTCGAACACTGCTCAAAACTCTCAAGCTCAGGTTCCACCCTAGGCCTCTTATCAGGGGGCATAGAACCTCTAATCATAGTAATCAAATCTTCTGCCATTTTAAGCATATGTTTCTTAGGCAGAGACCCTGAAGAACTAGGGGAGACCCCCACTGAAGTTAACCCTGGCCTGCCTCTAGAAGAAGCCTTGGAAACAGAAGGGGAGGGCCTAACCACCTTGGGAAGGGAGGGGAGAACAGCTACCTGAGAAGCCCCTTCAGCCTGGCCTACCTCCTGAGAGGACACATCTTGTAACAGTAAAGTCTCTCCGAGAATCCAAAGGAACTTCTGGTAGAACCACCGGCTCCACCGAGCCCTCTAAAGAACCGACGTCCGGGACAGATGGTTCTTCCAACCTAGGCTTTGCTGCTTTGTCCTTGCGCTTTTAGAGCGGCGCCGGAGCATCCGGCGGCATGTAATTCCAACGCTTCCCAAAACTAACCTGGCACAATCTAATCTTCTCTTAATAGTGCGTTTGTTAAATCTAGCACAAGAGCAACAGCCAACAACGCCGTGCTCAGGCCCTAAGCAAGGTATACACAAGGTATGGTAATCCCTATGAGGTATCTGTTTCCCACAAGAAATACAGTTATTCACTTTTTCTGACATCCGGTTAAATACTGAGGCAAGAAAAAACAAAATATTCCCCAACGGGGTACTTAGCCAACTTTGATTCGGTCTGAAACTCCGACTTCAGAAAATTTCAGAACGCCAACCTGCACTCGCAATACTGCTTCTGCATCGGACCATGCGGCAAAAAAGACTGAGGATATGACGTCGGTCATGCGCATTTGTACCCTGACGTCCTGATGTCAGACAAATGCGCCTTGACCGACGTCAGCCTTATACTTTGGTATTCGGGCCGACTGGGACAGCGGACTACCCTAGTGTTAGGACTGCAGCAATGTGAGATGAAGAACATCTACACAAATGCCATACATAAATTAAATGGACTTGTATGCTGACTGAATTTAAATGGACTTGTATGCTGACTGAATGGGGCAGTATAAAATACCTCACTGCATTAATGGCAAAGTTCTTCCACCTTACAGATGGATTCTGCAATGAATTATCGTCTTGATAGGTTAGGAGACAAAAGTCAAATGAAATATTAAACTACCATAAATGCTCACAAAATAAAATCATCACAGAATCCGAACATACAATATTTTTGCACTCTCCAATGTCAGAGCTCTGCATCCACACTACCAATCTCTAAACATATACTAACCCCAAGGCTGCATAATAAACATGGTGAAAAAAAGAGAAATGATGATAAAAACACTCGAGACTTCTTTCGATTTGCTCTGAATCACTCAACCTCAGGGACAGTATTACATTACAATGGCTGCAGTTTGACTGCTAATACAATGAGGGGTCAATAATACAAGATTTCTCAAAGATGCACGATACCCTAGCTGTTAAACTAGGACATTACAAAACATTGTTTTACCTTCTATCAAGTATAGCACTGAAGTCTTCCCAAGGCTTCAATCACCTCTGAAATGTCAGATGGGAGGAACATCAGGACTGGAAGGTCTACAGCAGGAAAGCAGACCCTAAAGTAGTGTCGGCTATTTATCACCCTAGTCAGAAGGGACACCCAAGGTTTAAGCAAATAATGTTTCATCTACCATCAGGGACCTGAAAACCTCTCGGACACTAAACTAACAAATTATCTTTTGTCTTTCTTCTTCAAATTTTGTGATAAAGTGCAGAACAAGAACAAATCGTGAGGAGTACAGGAATCTCCAGTACTTTGAAAGTGTCCACTGCGGACTTCCACTTAAGCTGCTGTCCAGAGCAGAAGACAGAGAATGACATTCCCTGAAATGGCAAACAGGTCGACCTCAAAGGTACTCCACTCTCAAAAGACACTTTATTAGGCAGGACTTTAATAATTTCCACTCCAGGCCAACAGTGGCTAAGACAGTCCACTAAAACATTAATTTCCAATGGAAATGATGAGCTGAGAGGGTGATGTACCCATCTATGGGCCTCAGTTCTTATCTATACAAGGGATATCAGCAAGTACTCTCTCACTTTGTTCTCACAACAAAGAAGGGGAAGCCACAGAAGCAGTTTTTCCTACAGGGTCTTTAAGGCTGTGAGACTCCTCACAAAATCAAATCAATACAGTGCACATTCTCAAGGAGGAATGACTTTCCTTGTGCAATGGAGAAGCTGGGAGAAACTCTCTGCTAGCCAAGCTATGATTGTCAGGAACTGTGATGGGTTTGGGTGAAGGTGAGCCTCACCTTGAATATTGCTAGGAAGTTGTACCACTCCAGAGTCTTATGAGCAAGACCTAATAATGCAAGGTAGGTGTGTGTGTGTGTGTGTGTGTGTGTGTGTGTGTGGACAGCAGCTAATAGTACACTGCAGCATAAGCCTATTCTAGCGCAGAGAGAGAAAGCCCTGACCTCGGCTTTGGTGACCCAGATTCAACAGGCAAGGGAAGATTGGTGCATTAATCCTGGGGGAGGGACAGGAAGAAACCAGCCATGGAATGCACCAGGCCGCATTGAGGAAGGGAAGTAAGGCTCACCAAGCCACCGATGGTTGGTACCCTTCATGGGTGTGTAGGAGGATGCACTCACATATGGAAGGTCCTGTTAGACCCAGACTGACAGGCTTTCTTGTCCCAATCCCACCACAGAGGTGGGGTTAGGGACCATCATAAATACCCTCACTAGCCAAAATGCTGGCAAAGACACAAGTAACCCTCAAGGATGCCTAAATGATAGCCCCTCCAGGCAGCTCATGTCTTTGTGGTTATGGAGGACTCTTCCCCCCTCCCCATCCATACCTTGGAGGAATGAATGGGCTCATGTCCAAATGGGGGAGGCTTCATTGTGGCAGTCATGGGGGCAATAACCACCTGGGAGGGGGAAGGGTTCATTGCAGTATCCACATTTTCAGAGATGTGCAATGAAACAAGATGACTGTGGTAGCCATCAAGACAAGTCTGAGCCACAATTTTCTACTACGTTCTCATCCAGACTGCCAATATTTTTTAAACATCTTTAATAAATCACATTTTAAGTTGTACCTCAGGTTTACATGCATTCACAGCATATAAACTAACACTTCCTATTGTTACTGTCATGCACTATACATATACGTTTTTAAACATTTTTTTCTTTCAGTCTAACATTATATAAACTGTGCAATTCCTACCTTCCCTTAAACCTCATTCTTTCTCCTCCCGAACAATATTCTATATCACTGTCACAACAATTTCCACTTATTTTTATGACATATGCTTCTTTCATTTTCTAAAGATCCCATCCTCCAGCTATGTTATCTGCATTACAATAACCAGAAGACTCTTCAATCTGGGTACAGATTGACTTCCATTTTCTGCTAATTAATGCTACTGGCTGCCAGAAATGCAAAGTTAGTAAGGCACAAAAAACCAAAACCAGATAGCGAGGAGACCGCAACCACAAGGAAATTTATTGTATTAACGTCAAAAATAAAATCACAACGTTTTCGTCAGAATAAATATCCAACTTCTTCAGATAAAATGTTATTCCACAAACAATCCATTTAAATGCTACATAGCCAATCACATCCATCAATTAATTTGCTTTAATTAACTTTTAAAGGCAAAACCCTAAAAAAACTAATATGGGCTATTACCGTAACAAATAAAACTAATTTGTTACGTAAAATTACATATCATTACATATCAAAATTATCCAACCTTTGTTAAAAAACTTGATATTATAAAAAATGTTTTTTTTTAAAATGTATATATAAACATATAATGATAGAATTATAAAATTATAGTTTAGCAGCCTTTAATTTCAATAATGGTAGAATAGATATATGGTCATTCATACCAGGCTGTCTGTTAGCTTCCAGCAACACCTGCCAAAAAGTTTCCCGGTATTCTAACCGGGTCTCCCACAGACCCCCTCTGTGATCTCTCCTTTGTGTCTCAAGTACAAAAAAGATAAATGTAGCTTGTGGGCATGTCAGGGTATGTCGATATAGGGCGTTACTATAATTCTGCTTTTGTATTTCATAAATATGTTCATAAATCCTCCTTTTTAAATGTCTTTCCGTCTTGCCCACGTAAAACCCATGACAAATCTGGCACATACTTAAATAAATTAATCTTTGACTATTACAGTTGGAATAATTAGATGCATTAATCCATCTATTTCTCACTGGAATATACACTTTGTCGGTATGTGCTATGAACTTACTTTGCCCACAAGCTCCACATTTATATGTACCTTTACGTTGGTTAAAAGAAACTTGAGTCACCATCTCACGTTCTAAAATGTTTTTTATATTCCTACCTTTACGGAAAACAGTTTTTATTGTTTTCCCCTTCAGGTTAATAAGGTTGGTAATATCACTGAAGTAACCCCACTCTTGCTCTACTATTTTTCTAACAGTGCCTGAATTAGCACTATAATCCATAACAAATACCGTATTGTAACCCCTATCTAATTCCTGGGCGTCACTGGAAAGTGGGGGAGTAGACAGGCTACCCATCCCCAAAACAGGCCGATATCTGATAGCCCTCCCTACTTTAACTTCACTACAAACTTTTCCAATAAATTCTAAAGGGTATTCCCTCTCCTGAAATAACTTTGTAAGCACCAAACATTCATGTGCAAAGTCAGAATCATCAGACGTCATCTTTGAAGCTCAGACAAATTGTCCCTTAACTATCCCCCTTTTTTGAAAATTAGGATGTGAGCTTGTATATCTAAGATAACTATTACAAAAAGTGGGTTTTCTAAAAATAGTTGATTGAAAACCCCCCGCTTGAACTTTCAAGGTTATGTCCAAATAATTCACCTGATTCTTGAAAGTTTGGTGTGTAAATTTCAAAAAAAAAAAAAGAATTTAAATACTTGATGAATTCTTCCAGTATATTCATTGGCCCTGTCCAAAAAATACAAATATCATCCAAGAATCTTGAATAGAAAGTCCAATACTGACTATATACACTGTTGAAAACATATTGGCTTTCCCAAACTGATAACACTATGTCAGCATAGGTGGGGGCACAATTTTTGTGAGTTCCTTATCACCAGTAGAGTTTCCTGTGTTGTTTCAAAGTTAGTAAGGCCTTACTATTTCTATCCAGTCTAGATCCTATATTACAGCTCAAAATAACATTTCTTTAGCTACAACCATGTGCTTCCCAAACATTTCTATCAAAGTAATTTTTCTTAAAAATCTGCCTATTTGTTAAGTTCCCAAAAATTATTCCCAATTACCCCTCACTTCATCATACTTCTAACATTTGGTATCTACCTGTGTAAAAACCCTCTGAGGTCTACATGGGGTATAAAAATACCTAGACAAACATTACATTAAAAAATCCTTAAACTTCTGTACTTGTTGCATACTTGGGAGCATTACAACTTTTCCTCAATGTTGCTTTATAAATTGTCATTCCATTCTCTTTTCCCAATCTTTTCTAACCTCCTCTGATTCTTGTAGGGATTGTGAAAAAAATTGTATACCATATTAATTCTCCCTTCAAGAGAGTAGTTTCTGATATGTTCAACTAAAAACTCTACCAGTGCTGACCTTTCACTTAAGCTCGTCACTTATCCCTTTGGTCTTTGACAAGCCATGACAGGGAATGCAATCTCTAAGCTACAGTCCAAACTTCTGCATAGCCTTTTCCTACTCAATTGCTTTTCAATTCCAAGCTATTTGCTCCCAATTCGTGGTTCCATTGCTAAATTCCTCCAGTAAATTGATACCTCTTCTTGCCTATTTTCTATACCCTACTTGCAGGGGAACAGTTGTACCTTTTCCATTCCAGCACTATCTTAATTCTTAGAATACTTTTTATTACTTTATGAATTTAATATTTGGTACGAGTGCTCTTATTTTCCTTAATGAACTTCACTGAAAATCCTAGTCGCTCTCTCAAACCACCCCCCCAATGTCACCATCAGTCTTTCCAACTATGACTTGCAGACTACTGCTTGAGTTCTACATGCCAGGGTCAGTTCTGGTAATACTAAACCACCTTGTTTAATAGGGAAAATTAGCTTACTTCAATCTCACCCTCTACCCCTCCCAGATAAATGCCTTCATTGTATTTATTTATTTATTAACCATCCACAACAGCTCTTCTGGTTAATAATGCACCAGATCTATAAGACTAAATGGACTAAATTTTCACTGCTTGTATTTTGCAATCCATATACATATTAAAGAGTTTTCAACTTCTCAATTTTTTATTATGTTTTTACTTTCTTTTTAGCTTCTTCTCAAATATACTTAACTGCCATAATAGAATCCTTTGAATTCTTGCACCTAATCTTATCATTGCCCAGTAGATATGGATATTGGTGAACCAGTTTAAGAGTGAGTACAAAGTTTACCACTGCAGCCTTTGATTTATTTTCATTTGCTTTACATCCAGAAAAAACATGAAATTGTCTCAAAATGTACTGCAACATCAAAATGCCCATTTCTGGATTTATCAAGCACAAGATATCAACTACAAATAAAAATTATTTCTTCATCTTTCTTGTTATATCCTTGTATTTGTGAATTCCTTATTTTTTTGCCAAAAGCTCTAAATATAAAACAAGAAGGCAACATCACTGACAGGTATCCTCTGCTCAAACCCAGCTTGTCAAGAGAGGCTCCTCATATCCTAATTCGTGCCTTTATCTCTTCATATAACTTCCTCATTAGGTCTATTGTTCTATCAGTGAATGCAAATGTTACTACCATTGCCATACACAAAATCCCAGCTGACTATCAACAGCTTTGCCTGTATCAATACCCACCAACAGCAGCTGCATTTTCTTAAACTTTGCTTTCCTCTGGATCATTATTCTTCTATTACTGTTATCAAATGTTTGCTTATCTACAAAACGACACTATGCAAAACCCATAAACTTGGTAAAAATTTTGCTACTTTCTTATCTGGTAGAGAAAAAAAATGATTAATAACACAAAATTGAGAGGAGTCTATATGAAGCCAATCTGACTATAGCCAACATCACTTTACGATGCGGGTATTCCATACCCCTCTTTTGAAATGTGTCTAAACAAAATCTTCTAGATCATCATTTCCTTCTCTCCCAACTTCCAGATTTCCAAAGGAATATCATCTGCTCCTGCAGACTTCCTTGTTGACTGATTACATATCACTATTTTAATCTATTTTTTTTCCTATCAACTTTTACTGGGCCTCACCTTCCTCTAGTCCTAGCATAAAGTCTTGCATAAATATTTCATATGTGCCTTTTCTTGCTCCCTCATTCACCAGCTTATACATATTTACTTAACATTTCCAAAATATCTCATACAGGCTTCTCTTTTTTTCTTGACATGGGCTCAACTTTCTATTGCCCAAGTTGTTGTAATGAAAGATTTTGTGATCTAGAGTTACTGTCAAACAGCTGCTTTACTGCAACCTTTCTAAGCCCGTGCACATCATACAAATACTTTTTCTCCTTTACTACTTTGCAGTTACACTTATTCTTCTATGAGATTTTCAGTCTCCTGCAATAGATTAACCTTTGTCAACCTGTATAAATAATTCTTCGTATTTTCCCCATATCTCTTTCTTCTCTTATTTCAATCATGTTTTAAAGTCCATTTTCATTTTAGCCTACTCGTTACTTATGTCTTCTGAAGTAATTCCCATCTTCCCTAATATCTCTCAAATCATATGCACTACTTATTCCTTACAATCCCTGTTTTAACAGATAAGGGAATTATAAACATATCATCTTAACATTATCAAGTTATCTTAGTTTTTATTGATGTATAATCAAATATAGTTATTGGATAGGTTTCAGTGCTTTCAACTAAACAGACATGCTCATGAAATATAATTTTTATACTTCACATATTATGCCGATATTATATTCTAGCCCAGTTACGGTTTCTTTATAGGTTCCTAAGTGTTTTCTAGGCTAAAGACCACAAGTGCCTTTTTAAGCCTAGCCATGCAACCCAAATCACTGACAAGATCGGATGCCTTTGATTAGTGTAAGCATGGGCCTGGGAGATGAACCATTTACAGGCTTGCCTGTGTCCATTAGAGACATAGGTGCCACACCGAGGCTGAATTTCCAGTTCCCATCCAATTGTCCAAGTTGCATTTGAATTGCTTGAGGGAGGAACTCTGCTTCACATGGATTGGAGGACTGTTCCATAGATGGGGTAGTCTCTGGGATACATACCTGCCTCTCCAGAGTTCCTATTTATATCCCAGGTAAGGTTTAAGTCTTTAGAATCGGTAATTCTGGTGCTGTTTTGGTGATAAGCAGAAGGTCCAGAGTGGGGTCTAACAATGCCCTGTACGCCAGGCATAGATCTTCCCTCAAAAGTCTGTAGGAGACAAAATACAGGCATAGGGCCTTGAGGCGGTCTGCCTAGGACATTTTACTTATGCTCTATATTATTTTAGTAAGGGACCTCCGAGGATGTTCCAGTTGTTGGATATGCATAGTTAGGTACATACCAAAGGGGGCACTGTACTCAATGATAGGTCTATTGAATGCTGAATACAGTGGAACAATTACTTCCTTGGAATAATGAGCAGATTCTCCCTGAATTCCTGCTACTGAATTCATCATCACCCATACCAAATATTTTCATACAAGAAGGATGACTTCTGAGGAAGTACATTTCCCATTCTGCATCATCCTGATAAATGCTCATTATTACAAATCAGATCCCAGTCCGCATATACAAAAATTCCCTGCTAAAAGCATTATTTCTAAGCAAATCACTTAACAAGACAGTTCCCGTGTTGCCCTGGAATAGGGACACATGTCCCAGTGGACTTACTCTGTTAAATGTACACATTTTGGTGCCTATATTTACTAAGCTCCTTAAAAGCTGTTTTAAGTGGAATATAAATACATATCAATGTAATCCTCCTTTTCTGCCCATAATTCTTTCCAAATCTATTATTGTCTTTTTCCCCTTCTATCACTACAGGGGCCTCTCTCACAATACGCATTAATCTCCTTTTCCTTTCTCCCTGATATAATTCGATACTCAACTGCTTTTTGTCCACACCTGTATGGCCATTTACTTTACATGCTAATACTGACATGGCAGCCATTCTGATAAAACATACTACTCTGACAGTTTACATAGCAGTCATTTTCAATACATGTTTCCATCTTGAAGCCCTCCCCCCCAAATCACCACCACCAACAGTCTCTTTTCCCCATTTTCTACATGAGGTCAGGTGTTATCAACTGTGGCCATCTCTCTTGATTCAATGCCAGTCTCCTAATTTCTTCAACAGTCATGCCTGACTGTTGCGGGTCTTCTATCACACAGTCCAGCCATATCTTTGCTGGATGCCCTCATTTCCTCTTTCCTTCTTGTCTACCCATATCTTCATCAGATTTTCTGTTTTTCTGTACATGTGCCCATACCACCGTAATCTTTTTTGTTTGATGTTCTCTGTAACTGGAGTTCCTTTGGAATCTGCTCTGATGTCTTCATTCCAGCTGTCCCACAGTGTGCATCCTACCACTCATTTCAGGCACTTAAAATTCATCACCTCTAGCTTTCTTAACTGCTCTGCCTTAAATGCCCAGGTTTCTGTAACATACAGCAGTACTGATCACACCACTATTTTGTATACTTTGCTTTTCAGCTTCTTTGGCATTCTTCTGTCATACACTACCCCCTAACACACTATCAGTTGGCGGCAGCCCCTCTGATTCTAGCTTTGATCTCTTCATTCAAAACTTCCTTTCTCCACTACCACCCATCACAGATAAAGCTGTTAACCTGTTTCACTACTTTCCTATTTCAATTTTCAGCTTCTTCTGCTTTCCCATTTGCTGCCATTATGACTGTCTTAATTTGTAGTCAGTTTCATCCCATGCGCCTTCAGTTTTGCATTCCATTCTCCTATCCTTTGCTTAAGTTCTTGTTCAGAGTATGCCTATAATGCTACAATGTCTGCATACAGCAACTTTGTTGATCTGCTCCACCTCCCAAACCTATTTGCTGATGTAATCCATCACCAATATGAACTGCAGTGGGCTCAGAGCTGAACCCTGATGCACACTCACTTCCACTGGAAACCCCTCTGAGGCCGAACCCTGTTAGTATTACAGCCGAGTGACGTCTCCAGGCGTTTCTGCAGTTACACCCTACTGCTCCTCTAGGTGTCAAATATTGCCTGTTCATATTTGCATTAATATTTCCAAAACCATGTTACATACAAGGTATTGGAAAATTTTATCTTGAAGCATACATGATAGCAAACACAATTGTATTGCTATATGACCTCTGTCAATGGGTATTTGTTAAAAATGTAAGGTGATAACTTAAATTTTTAAATGCTGAAGCCATGCCCACTAGGGGTTAAAGGTGCACACTCAAAAGAGCTCTACTGGAGGGAATGAGTCACTGGATCCTTGTTCATATGACTTCTGGGGCTAGACCAAAAGACACTGCAAGCACGTCTACCCATTTTTTACCGTTTCCTGTCAAACAACAGATGGCATGGAGAGGCCGCTCCAACAGCAGGGGGCCCCGCAAGAGGAAGGGGTCAGAAGAAAAATACGGACAGACGAGGAAACAAAGGAATTGAATGACTTAGTCTGTAACCTATCTGACTTCCCTTTGCTAGACTCTGCCGTTACACTCCTTAACAAAGGATTACACTTCATACCCTCCCAACTCAGCAGTCTGAACGAGACCTTGATAGATCTTAGACTATTCTGTCGCAATGTGGCTTTAAAGTTGTTTTTTAAAGGTAATTCTGCCATACAAACAGATGCTGTTAGAGAGTTCTTTAAACGTAAAAGCAACTATATGCCACCTATCCCACATGATCTGGAATGTTTTTCCAAACTATGTGAGAAGGATATCTATGAATATTTTGCTAATAATCAGAAAAGATGTAAGTTTTTTAATTTGACAGAATTAGAACAGAGATCGCTTAAACAACTGAAAAGTGATCCTACTATAACTATCAAACCTGCAGATAAGGGTGGGGCGGTAGTTTTACTCAATACTATTGAATATGACACCACTATGACATCTATGCTTGCAGACACTAATACTTATTCTTTAGTATCCAAGACCTTCGTTGACAATACGATAAAGAGAATACAGGCAGATTTATATGATTTATTACTTTGTGGGCAAATCAGCTGTGAGACATATGAATATTTTATGATTGAACATCCTACGCTACCGATCATAAAAGGTCTGCCCAAGATTCATAAAAATGTCACTCCTGTGCCGATGAGGCCGATAGTGGCCAGTGAGCGATGGTGCACATATACAATTTCATCCTTTCTGGAATGCATGTTGAGACCGATGGTGAATGCAATTCCAAACATACTATCGGACTCTTATCAGCTGATTGAGTTCTTGAGGGATTTCAGGCTTGACAAAGATGTCTCTAACTACCTGTTGGTAACTATGGATGTAGTTAATCTATTTACAAGTATACCAAATGAGCTAGGTCAGCAAGCCATAAATGACCTATTACTCAGTAGGTCTCAATATACTAACAATAGACAGATACTGATTAATTATCTACTTGAAATAGTACTTAACAACATCTTTTTGTTTAAAGATAAAATTTACTTACAAAAGTGGGGGGTTGCCATGGGCACCCCCTGCGCCAACAGTTATGCAAACTTGGTAGTTTATGAGTGGGAAAGCAACCATTTATTCAAACACACCCAGTTTAATAATGTCAAACTTTACAAGAGGTTTGTAGACGATGTACTCTTTGTCTGGGAAGGCAGTCATAGTGACTGTATTAAATTTGTTAGAGACATAGAGTCCACGAGCTCTTTTCTTAGGTTTACTGTCGAAACCTCGAGCTCAGAGATTAACTTTCTAGATCTAACTCTAAAGCTCAACATAGGCAGTGACATTAGTACGTCACTTTACAGGAAACCCACTTGGAAGAATTCCCTTTTAAGATTTGAGAGTATGCATCCCAGGCATACCTTCTCAGGCATTATCACAAGTCAGCTGAATAGAATATCTAAGATCTGTACTAATGAAACTGACTGTTTGAGAGAAGTAGCCTTTTTAGAACAGCTTCTAAGGGATAGAGGTTACAAGAATAACTTGATAAGAGACTGTAAACAGAAGGTATTAGGTATACCGTCTAACACACATATTTCTAAACATAGTTCACATCGATTTTCATATAATAACAACAGAAAACATGATAACTCAGGTACCACATCTTTTCTGTTGAAATACACGAGTGATGTTTTCAACATCCAGAAATTGATTAAGAAAAATTGGAACATTCTGAATATGGATCCAGACACCACACAGATAGTTGGCAACCATCCGACCTTCAGTTACAGAAACTGTAATAACCTCAAACAGATTCTATGCATAGATAAATATATGCTTGCTAGTAATGACATGATTCCAACTGAAAGAGGAACATTTCCTTGTGGGAAATGTCATATGTGCCCCCATATTTCTAAGAAACAAACCTTTGAACACCCCCATGGTTTATATGTGTTTCATCCAAATCATTTTTATAACTGTAACAGCACAAATTTGGTATACCTGGCCACATGTGAATGCTGTCCAGCGTTCTATGTGGGCCTCACAAAAAGGAGACTCAGGGACAGACTATACAACCATCTCTATGACATTAGGAAGAGAAATGATCAAAATGCACTTGCAAAACACATCATTGAATATAATTCTCACTATTTTACATTCAAAGTGTTACAAGTAATGAGAGATAATGCCAGAGGAGGAGATAGTACTAACAACTTAGCGTGCATGGAATTAAAATGGATACTTTTACTGAAAGCACAAGCTGACCCCGGGATAAACCAGTCTTTATCCATAAAACCTATCTTGAATAATAGACCCTTATAACGGGGTATTTGAGCTTGAGACTATTCCATTTCAGGAATAGCCTGTGAATGGACCCTCTGTGTTACACATCACAATGTTTGTTATGATTATATTTATATTGATGCAGTTTATATTGCTAAATTTACTCACTCATTTAGAGAGTTTATTTTAGCGACAGCAGATACTTTTTTACCCATATGTGTTACAGTTTTTTCTTGGTCTCCCTGTTTTTTGGTCTTTTGAATCTGTTTTTCTTTCTCTTTTTGAGTTTTGATTTGTAATAGCTGGGTATGCTCCTTATAATATATTTTATTTGGCCTCATGCTTATAGTATGTATGCTTCTTGAGATCCTTAAAAATCTGGATCACCTCAAGAGAGGTTTTAAACATGTTTCATGAAACAATAGATAAGGAACATGATACATTAAGAAATTTGGCATACTGTCCCTACAATAGAGACACTATTTTGAAAAGAGCACCTTATCTTTCAATAATGTGCTAAAATTCGGTGTGTTGTTATTAAGGGGTTTTTTGCCTTATCCCTCTTCCCCCCCCTTTTTTCAGAACAATACGTATGGTTTCAGGTATAGATATATTATAATTACAACCACATTTATGGTTATATCTATACAGCAGAGGTTATGAAGTACAATTGGCAGACGCCCCAGCCAGGGACGCCGTTTTTAAGTTTATGTTTATGTCTACATTTATTCTACATTAAATTAAATAGTCTACATTTTTGCAGCCTGGACATTTAGCTCAGACAATAGTCTTTATGATGATTTTAGTAACTGTTCCTACTATGCACAAATGATTTAGCAAGATGTTATATTATGTCGCATTATGTCTCTTAGATTATTTTAGTACTATTTTTGTATTATTCTCATGAATGGCTTGTCGTTGGTTGTGCCATCGAGAGTAGATTCCCGCTGGCTGTTATTTGCTATGCAAACTAGATATGAAGGTTTTGCAACTGCTTACGCCAGGGATAGGAACGAAGTACAACTATAATTTAATTTAATAATTTAACAACGCAGTTAAAAATGGTAAAAATGGTATGTGTTTACACACCACTTACTATACAGCGTTTGAACAACGATTGTTAGACATGCCGTTTTATGCTTTTTCAATATATGGTTGTATATGGTCTAGCTTTTTTATAAAAGCAAAAAACATCTTGTGCATTAGGAGTTTTAGGTTTTAATTCTGCAAGTGCTTTTAACTGTAACCTTGGATACTATACTAATTGATTGTTTATTTGAGTTAACAATCCCGCCAAAATGATTTCATTGTATATAAATAAGCATTAAATGTATTTGAAACTTGATTATCTGAGGAAGCATAGCTTGGCTATGTGAAAGCGCTCATCTACTGTCTTTTACCACATTAAATATTTTATATTTTTGCTACAAACGGAGGTTCTTTTTATTCGTGGTGACTCCTTCTGGTTCCTGATTTTGAGTATGCCTATAATGCTACAATGTCTGCATACAGCAACTTTGTTGATCTGCCCCACCTCCCAAACCTATTTGCTGATGTAATCCATCACCAATATGAACTGCAGTGGGCTCAGAGCTGAACCCTGATGCACACTCACTTCCACTGGAAACCCCTCTGAGGCCGAACCCTGTTAGTATTACAGCCGAGTGACGTCTCCAGGCGTTTCTGCAGTTACACCCTACTGCTCCTCTAGGTGTCAAATATTGCCTGTTCATATTTGCATTAATATTTCCAAAACCATGTTACATACAAGGTATTGGAAAATTTTATCTTGAAGCATACATGATAGCAAACACAATTGTATTGCTATATGACCTCTGTCAATGGGTATTTGTTAAAAATGTAAGGTGATAACTTAAATTTTTAAATGCTGAAGCCATGCCCACTAGGGGTTAAAGGTGCACACTCAAAAGAGCTCTACTGGAGGGAATGAGTCACTGGATCCTTGTACATAGCATGGACTAATTCTACCACTGTTTCTGGGACTTGAAACCACCAAAAGACTGCCCAAATCAGCTTTCTTGGTACCCTATAACATGCTTTCTCCAAGTCTAGGAACACCCAAGTTGGACTATTTCCTCATGCCTAGCTTCTTCTCACCTGTCTCACTGCAAACATCTGGTCAGTTGTGCTGCATCCAGATCAGAATCAGAAGTGCTCATCTCCCATCTTATTTTCTATTACTCCATATTTGTTCATCAATCATCCTCTCCTGAACATTTATGCAATGTGATAGGACTGATACTTCTGTACTGTCCAAAGTTTTGCTCTTGTACACTGGCACTAGTATGATTATTCTCTAGTCATCTGGGATATGCCTCTCTCCCCATACTGCTTTGAGTACCCTCAGGAGCCACTTCTCCACTATGTCACCACAAATCTTGATTATATCTGCTGTGACCACATCTGAGCTTGCTGCTTTCCCCGACTTAATTTTCCTTCTGCTGTTCTTTCTTCTTCTAGGGTGGACTCCTTTTCATCATAGGCTATGTATCAAGCAGTACAGCTTCTGTGAAGTCTTCATTCATGATCTGCTGAAAATGCTCCTTCCATCTGTCTTTGATTTTCTGTGGGCTAGTGAGCAGGTCACTACTGGCATCCTTCATGAAGGATGTCTGACTATCTTTTTCATCTTTCTATCTTTGCCTTACAAGCTGACAGAGTTTCTTTGTGCCATCTACTGAGTCACTTTCCAGAAGCTGGTAGAGTGCCTCTGATGTCTTCTTTGCCACTGCAACTCCTCTCTTACCCTCTTTGTTAGCCAACCAGTATTCCTTCTTTGCCTGGTCCATCTTTTTCTATCTTCCAACTTTTCCTGCAATTCTTTCATTTGATGACTTCCTCAACTTATGCATTCTAACACCAGCTTTCCTTATGTACCTTATTTCCATACCTGGCTTGGCTACATACTTGTTTCTACAGTCCTAACACATACTGCCCGTTGCCTTCATTGAATCCCAACTAAACAAACTCAAACCCTGTTCTCCCTCAATTGACAAATTACCCCCCCCACTTCCTTAAAATTGCTGCAATTCTATTGCCTACCCTATATCTCTGTTCTTATAAATTGTTCTATTACCGAAGCTCTAACCCCTGAAATATGGAAATCCTTTTATATCATCCCTCTCCATAAAGGAGGAAATACCAGACCCATCCAACTATCGTCCTATCACTATACTCCCCCCCCCTTTCCAAAATTCTTGAAAAATGTGTCCATACTCAGCTATAAACACCTGCTTGATAATCTACTAATTCCCACCCAGCATGGCTTTAGACCCCCACCACAGCACATCTACTGCTCTATTCTCATTCACCCAAACAGTAGCAGAAGCCCGTGATAACAACCTTCTACTGTCCTGCTTATTCATTGAGCTCGCAAAAGCTTTCGACACGGTCTCTCATCCTAAACTAATAACTAAACCCTGAACTTCATCTCTGTTCCCCTTCCATTAACTGGTTCTATAGTTACTTATCTAATAGACAACAATCTGTACGTTGGCAAACTGTCTCCTCTCCATTTCTGCCTGTCAACACTGGTGTCCACCATGGCTCCATTCTGGGTCCCCTCTTGTTTAACATTTTTACTAACAGATTACGCTCTGCTACTAACCTATCTACCCTTTTATGATATGCCGATGACTCCACACTTATTACCACCGCCCATAGCATCCTTGAACTCCTTGCTCTTACCCAAAACACTTTCACTTCCATCGAAACCTGACTTACTGATAACCAACTAATACTAAATCCAAAAAAAACTAAACTTCTACTTTTCCTCCCTAAATGATGGCGCATTTCAAATCCTCCTCCATTACTTCCCTTGACAAAACTGGCATCATACCTGAACCTTATACTAAATTACTGGGTGTCACTATCAATGATTAACTAAAATTAGACATTCATATCAATGCACAACCCCCCCCCGAAACTTGGTCTCCTATACCTTAGTCAAACTGCTTTTACCCTCCACCAAACCCTCCCTTGCCCCATCTCTTCTCTTACCTTCTGTATACTGCACCTGTCCTTACTAACCTTGTCATCTCTTCTTACCAAATTAGAGAAGACAAACAGCAAAACAGCTAGATGCGCCTCCAACCTCCCCTGCAATTCCCACTAAAGCCTTGCCCTTCAGTCATTACAATAGCCTAAATTCTCAAAACTACTACTTCCACAACTGCATATCACACACACAGTTCTCTATAACCCCACTTTCTGCCTCTCCATCTCTAATATTGTATCTCCTTATAACCCACAAAGTCAGCTACGTACATCTGACAAATATCTTCTGGACATCTACAAACAGTCAAAAAATATTGGAAGGTCCCTATATAAATACTCTGTAGCACACTCAGAGCTCCCTTCCTTTTAACATAAGAAACATCTCCCATAAACACCAATTGAAATTTGAGCTTAAAACTACCTGAAAAGACCTGGTCCTGTCCCTGTCTTGCTCCAACCTGATGTCCTAACTACTTGGTAAATAACTCCATTTTTCTCACTCCCATCAGCTACACATTTTCTAATTATATCTACTGTAGACATGTACTTTTTTTCTTGTAAATATTTTTTGCATTCGAATTACCTTACTTTACTGTACATATTCTGCTACTAGAACACAACTGTATAATAATGTTGACTTTAATATTGATGTACAAGTTCTTTCTAGTATATCCATTATAATGTTTATTTTTGTTGTATCTCTGTAATTTGTAACTGGAGCTTTTCTCTTTGGGTCTCCACTGAAAATGGGCCATGGGCTCAGTTGGACCAACCCAGGTAACAAGTAAATACTTTTCTCTGGCACTGCCATTCTTCAACGCCATCTATTTCTTAGTCTTCCTGAGGTGCTAGAGCCCTGCATAATTCCTTGAAATCTTGTGCTTTTTCTCCACTCAATTATCAGGTCTTCAGAGTAGACTTTGTTGACCTTAGAACCTTCTCTGACCACTGCTTGCAGCTGACTGTGCCAACCTGTGGTTTATGCTGTGGGCCAACTGTTTCACTGGAGATTACTATGCAATCACTGATTCTACCACAGTACCCTATCCTTACTATGAGGAAGTCTGAGTTACATGTTGGCCACTCATATGTGATCTTGTGACTGTTTCTCCTACTGAACCATCAAACCATTTGCTTCAGATAAATCTATTATACCCACTCCTTTATTAATGTTGCCCAACCCATGTGGACCAAGGCAGCCCTCAAATGTGTGCATTCAGGTCACCCATTATCAACACAGATTCAACAGATTCAGGTTGCCCTGCTTAATCTAACAGGCAGCTGCTGTATGAATGCAATCTTCTCCTCAATATCGCAATCTTGCAATGGGACATAGGCTTAGCATATGAGTAGTGCCCTATCCTTACACGACACTCTAATTACCATGTGTCTTATCACTAATTCTGATGACATCCCTCACCATCTTCTGAAGCCTCTCCCTCACAATTCCCACCCCATTTCTATTTTGTCCTCCTCCTGTGTTGTATACTCTGGACCCCAAGCCAAGTGGCTTTGCTGCACTGCCTTTCCACCTTGTCTTCTGAATACACAGGATGTTCAGCCTCCTCCTTACCAACATGATACTCATTCCTAAGCTGCATCCTGTCAATGAACCTACACTGACTAAGGATCCTTACTTCATGTTTGGCAAGTTGAATGGTTTTATTTTCAGCTTTTACTCAATACAGCTATCCCAGGCAAACCAAGCTGGGCAACTGGACACCTGGCGGATAGTAGCTTATTGATCCAGGGCTGCTGGACTTTATGGCAAGCACAAACTTGCCAACAGGGGCACATATACTGCTCCCACAATTAGTATGGATTCCTGCTGTACATTGGGCCCTCAACCCACTTATTACCAAGCAAATACCTATGCTCATTTGGCGACAGTCAACATGACCAAATCAACTACAGCCAATTTTTACAGGGAGTGGCTAGCCCTGACATGGTGTGCAGTCTGTGATCCACATTCTCCTGTCTTGAGGATTTGCGCTGCTGTCCACAGCTCCATTCTCGGGTCAGTTTGAGGTGAAAACATTCAGCATATTTTTGGGAGGCAGGCGGAATGCCACAAAGGCCAAGGGAGAACATGCACAATGAATACAGCCACTGGCCAGAGGTCAGGATTGAACATTGTACTTTGTGCATAGCAGGCAATGGCCTTAACCGCTGAGACAACTGCTCTCTCCTGCCCTCTTCCTCACACACAATGTTTGCAGGTTATTCTTATACGTAGTTACTTCCTCATCTCTTTTTGAACCAATGTCACATTTACCACATTTTTACTTCAATAAAACGCTAAAAACCAGAAGCCAAATACATTTTCAAAGCCCCCAATCTCTTAACTCACAGCAAACAAAATAGGATATCCAGTTTTCAAAAAGGAAGTTTACCTTCCAAATAGGAGCTGATGTCCCAAACTGAAGGCTGAATCCACAAGCATTACCTGTTAGAATGTTAAGGTCAGCAATGCTGAAAAGCATGTTAGATCATTTTCTCTCACTTTCAAAAACTCTTCTCTGGTCTCATCTTATCTATCGTCTCTTCCCACATGTGAAAACCAACTTGTATGTTTTCAATAAATATTAATTTAAGACATATGTATGTACACTGGCTATTCTTAAATAAACAAAATTATACACTGCTATATTTAATGCATTAAATTAAACTAATACTGCTCAGGTGCCAACAATGACTATTCACTTCTCAGTTTCAAACTTCATTTATTTTCATGGCACTACTTGCAAATATATCTTTAAATATTAGTTTTGTATACCATACTTTGCAGATTTCATTCAGAACACACTGTTCGGACATCTCAATTGTTTGTGCACGCACACACTGTTTTCAGCTAAAGGGAAGAACACACACCTAGGAACTTGCAAATGCAAAAAAGAATCAATTTACATGTGTTTCATAATTTCTCTTTCAAGACTACTTGCTTAAAAAGAACTTGTCTGCAGCTTAAACTAAGCACATTAGTGCCACCTCTATAAGGCATATCATTTTTTTTTCAATTCTACACATGAACAGGACAATTTTACACCCTCTCCAGAAGCCCATGATTAATTTTAACTTGTTGCTTTCCAGCCATTGTTTTATAGTGGAAATGGAAGTTGCACTATAATTAAGAAAAAGTACTTTCATACTTTAGTATCACTAGCATGTATTAGCAGTCTCTGACCCCCCCCACCTCAGCATTTAAAATACCTATAAATGCACACTATACAGGACAGTTTGAAACACGCAATTTACATATTTTATACAAATATTAAGAAAAAACTTTTTGATTAAACTTACTTTTTTATTGCCCTTCAGTGTCCTCCTAAACATTACTGACATAAGGTAAGGTTTGTATCTTACAGCTCTTCTACTAGTTTAACAGCCAACCTTCCACTATCAGCCCCTTCTTGGAGAAGCACAGTTTCTCTCTAAATTACATTTAACAGGATTGATGTTTTACTGTTCTACCACTTATTCACCAATTTTCCATTGCAACATGCACTTTCCTTGATCATCTTGATCTTCCAACACTGGTCTCTTTCTGACACACATGCATTTTCCACAGGAACAATGGAAAAGGTTTCACTAGCAAAGTCACCCTAAGGGCTTTGTTATTATCACAAGGTTGAGAAAAGTCTTTCAAGCTTGTTGGTTTCACTCTCTGTTGGAAAAACTTCTTATTTCCTGCAAAGTCTGTTAAGCAGCCAAAAATGTCTTTGATCATCCGGGGAAAAAAATATTCTGGAGACAATGGATATAAACAACTTGAATTTTATGTCTGTCTCTCAGCAAGATATTTTTTTTTTTCACAAACATCCTGGTGTCTCTAATTTTTAATACTTTTCCCTTCTGCCACAGTTTTGTCAAGAGTAGCTTTTTCTGATGGCATGATTACATTTTAACAAGTCTTGGCTGCTTTCAAATGGTCAGATATGGAAAATGCACATGAAGTGCCTCTCAGTTAACAAATCTTGCTGTGGAACACCACTCCAATTGTTTATTTGTACTTCAATAAAATAAATGAAGTTACTCTTTCTGGTTTCACAGATGTATCAAAAAAATCTCACTTCTTCATTGTGCTCTATTTTTGAAACCGCTTTCCATAAGAAGCCTCACTATCAGACAGTCTCTTTCAATGCAGCCTCTGAATCCTGCCATTTTATCAGCTCATCTAAATAGTTACTTGGTTCCAGGTAAGCAAGGTCATGCCACCCTTCTAACAGTCTCCTCAACTGAAACCTAGCATGCTGTATGTGGATATAAATAAGAAGTTATGCACTTACCATAACTAGGTATCTGCGATGCTATTTTCATTCTTCTTCACGGATTGGTCTCTGATAAGATATCACATCTGACTTGACTGCTTTCCAAGACTTTAGGATCAGAATCCTGAACTTCTCCCTCTAATGCACCATACCTTCATCAACTCCCAGGAGAGAGTTTGCTGCCCTATAACTGAAAGGATTCTAGCAATACTACAGAGATGAAAAATATCTGAGGCTCAAACCTGGAACCCATAGGTTCCACATTTCTTCCAAGCACTTCTCAAAGCCACCAGGTCGGGGGATAGCTGGGAAGTACATTAGGAAGAATGAAAATGGACAACACAAATACCTAGTTATGGTAAGTACATAACTTATAAATCTGATGTCCTTTTCATTTTTTTCTGATGGGTCAGAGTCCCCAGCTATGAGATCCCTGGGGTGTTCCTCAAGGAAGGATGTGTCGCAGCATGGCCAAGCCAAAGGATGCCCTGCTCCTAGAAATAATACCCAATATATAACATCAGACAAAGGTATGAGTCTTAGACCAAGTGGCTGCAGCACAAATGTTATCAACTGAAGCGCTGGAAGAGAAAGCAGATGAAGTAGCCACAGCTCTGGTTGAATGAGCCTTGGGAGGTCGAAGCAGCTCTATACTTTTGAGAATAATTGAATAAAATACAGTTTGTTATCCATTTAGCTAAAGTGGTTTTTGAAACTACCTGACCAGTTTGTTGAGAAAGAGAACCAGCTGATCAAACTCCCTATGCCTCTTTGTCTTATGGAGACAGAAACGTAGATGCCTGTGAACATCTAGGAGATGCAAAATATATTCACCTTTGAGAATTTGGGGAAGAAAACTGGTAACTGAATGGACTGGTTAATGTTAGACTCCATGGCCACCTTAAGCGTGAAGGATGGATATGTTCTCAAGTATACCCTATCTTTATGACAAATGCTGTAAGAAAGTCTGGCTGACAAAGTTTGAAGCTCCGATATTCTCTTAGTGGAAGTAAAAGCTACAAAAAGAATAGTTTCCCAACACAGAAATTTCACTCCACAAGAATCGGCCAATTCAAAAGGCTTCTGGGTAAGACCTTGCAGCACCAATGTGAGATCCCAAGGGAAGAAAGATCTTTCAATGGAGGTCCAAGATGAAAAATTCCCTTCATGAAAGATTTACATAATTTGGAAGGAGAGAGAGAGAGGAGGCCCTCTTCCCAACATGAAAACTGGAGATGGCAGCCAATTGAAGTTTGATGGTGAAGAAACTGGCTCCTTTCTGAAAAACAGTGCTAAGAAAAAGGAGAATTAATGCTGTGGATGCTGAGAAAGATCAATATTTTCCTTTGATGCCCAAATTGAGAACCTCTTCAACTTGCTGTTGTAGAGCTTTTTACTGTAAATCCTCAGAGTCCAGGTTAATGTCATGGATGGAAGGGGTGAGCCTAGACTTTCTTATAATTACTGGAACTGGAGGAAACCATGCAGTTAGTTTTAGAGTGTGAAGATTGGGAAGCAGTCTTTCTGCTAGGTGAGAAATGAGATCCTGTATGGGATCCAGTATCCAAGGTGGATACTTCAGAGCTGACAACAAAGGAAGGGAAACAACAATGAGGATTACGGAGTTCTTCAACCTGCTTGCTTTGTGTAAGACTTTCAAGATCAACAGAAGTGGAGGATAAGCATAAAAGGAGTCCCGGGGGTCAATCGTGGACTATAGCATCCCTTGATGACTCCCCCTTCAGGGGGGTCAGAGTGAAATACTTTTTGCACTTGAAGTTCAGAGGAGAGGCAAAAAGGTTGCAACAAAGTTGGCCCCAGTGGATGAAAATCTTGTCTGCCACGGACTGCTTGAGGGACCAGTCATGAGAAGTCATAATGGACTTGCTGAGTCAATCTGCTAGAATGTTGGTTCTCCCTGAAATGTGTTGCAATTATAAAGCAGTCTGAGGATATCGCCTATTCCCAAACTCTCATGGCCTCCCTGCACAATGTGTACAAACGGGTTCCTCCTTTTCTGTTATGTACCAGACTACTGACATATCTATGTGAATCGCAATTGCTCCCAGAGAGAATGTCCTAAAAGGTTTACATTAGAAGGACTGCTCTCATCTCTATGACACTGATATACAGATTGGTCTCAATGGATGACCACGTGCCTTCGACCATCTTCCCTTGGTAATGCCCAACCCACCCACACTGGGAACCATCCGTGGCCACTGTGGCTATTGATGGTGTAGAGAAAAAGACCTGTTCAGATATAGGTCGTCTAATTGCATCAACCACTGTAGATGATTCCTGCAGATCAAAGACAGTTTTATGCGAACTGAAAGTGGTTGGTAGAGGATGGACCATTGAACCACTATGGCCCATTGAAGAACCCTCATAAAAACCTTGCTAATGGAACTAGAACATTTGCAGCCGCCAATGACCCCAGAGCCAGTATAATAAATCTTGCTGGAGGAGAAGGTAGATCTAAAGTCCTGAACCTGTTGTCTTGGAGATATTATGTGATGCATCAGTAAGGAAGCCACTTGTGTTATGTCCAATTATGTTCCTATGAATTCTAGGTTCTGAATGGGAGTTAAGTTTGATTTTGTCAGATTTATCGTGATGCTCAGGTGGTTGAATATCTTTACTAGATTATCCCTGGACTGTAGCAGTCAATGCCTTGTTAGTGCAGTAAATAGCCAACTGTCTAGATAAGGAAACACCTGGAATTCCTTTAGCCTCAAGTGAGCAGCTACAATTGCCAAACATTTGGTAAACACCCAGTGGGCTGTGGTGAACCCAAAGGCCAGTGCCCTAAAATGGTAATGATTGTCTCCCAGTCGAAAGTGTAAGTATCTTCTGGAGCACCTGTCAGTTTTTGATATAACAGTACATGTTCTGAAGATCCACAGATCACATCCAATTATCCTAACCCAAAAGTGATAGAATGGAGTGAACCATAACCATTCAGAACTTTGACTTTATGAACTGATTCAAGTTGCTGAGATCCAAAATAGGTCTCAGGTCTCCTGTTTTCTTTGGCATTAAAAAAAAAAGCAAGAATAAGTTCCAAATCCTCTTTCTTGGATGACTCTCTGTACAGGTTTTTGAACTTCTTGAATAGCATACGCCCTCTGACCAGGTTGCATGTCGGAAATTTTCCCCGTAGGTCCTGGAGGTAACAGGGAAAAGGGAATGTAATAACCTCTGGATATAATGTTTAGCACCCAGGTCCTGGCTTTTAGGTGCAAAGATAGACAACCCCTGACTGCCTCCAGAGATGAAATGTTGGACAATACTTAAGGTGCACTGTTAAGGAATGATGGGAAAAGGTTCCCTAAAACCCTGATTTTGTGGGCCCCCCCCCCTGCCTCTAAGACGGCATCTGCCATTAGACCCTCCTCCTCTGTCTCTGGAGAAAGTGTCCCCATGCAAGTCCTAAACCAAGTTTTCTTCCCTCCTCACCGATTCCTAGAGAAGATCCTCTGAGGGGTGGAAAACTTGATCCCAACTGCAGACAAGACCCTCCCTTCTTGCTCGTTGCAGGTTAGTGTATCTTTCACAGATGAAAGTTAGTTCCACAAAGTCGCATCCAGGCATGTCTACTAATGGCTATGCCTGCACCGGCTATTTGTAAGGTGCCTTCCACTGTGTGCAAAATCAACCTCATTGAAGAATTTGCAAGGGATGAAAGAGTAGCTAGTCGGGGAGAAACCTTTTCCAAGTCCTCCTCCAACATGGTCTCCACAAGAGAGTTGGTTAACTCCTTAACCAGGTGTGGCTGCAATCTGGTGAAGTGTTCTAAATAGTGTAACGACCTCAGAGCCAAAGTAGCTGAGGCATAAGCATGTTTTCCATGTCTGTCCAGCACCCTAGACTCCTTGATTGGTGGATGGACAGTGGAGCTTTTTTTGGCTAGCAAAAACAGCATCTACTAGAACACCTTTACTCCAATGTGGATGATCACAGAGAACGCTAAGGAACCTATCAGGGCACTTACAGATAGGCTCGACTGTGTTGAGTTTCTTCCAGGCTTGGTGGGAAACCATCAGCTCATCTGCTGGGGGAGACTCACAGGACGTAAACAGGTCTGCCCCGAAAGCTTCCAAGAGCACAGACTCCTCAGGAGGAGGTTGGGAGGACTAGCCACCTTTCTGCCTAGGGAGTTCCAGGATGTCTCAGACAGTCAGGTGGTGATCGGGGAGATCCTCCTCTCTCATCAGAATCTGTGTCCTCCATGACAGACTCCATAGGGGAGTCTATGTGCCTCCTTGTACACTTTTTCTTTTGAGCGGCATCCTCCATGGGGTGTTCCAGGGAGATACCAGAAGAAGGGGAGACTCCCTGGCAGGAAGTAGCCTGGAGGCTCCTTGGGACAGGCTGACCTACAGCAGGAATAATGGGCTCAATGCTCAGACCTGATGAAGGACAGGGAAGACTCTGCGTGTGAGGAGACTTCTCTAATCCTAGAGAAAGCCCTTTCTGCAACCTAGAAGGCTAATAGACCCGGGGAGTCCCCCTCCCTCTTCCTCTGAGCTGAAGTCACCAGAAGGGAAAGAGCAGGGCCACCCACAGATCCAAAGCCTTCTGACAGAGCTGGACCCGAGCCAAGAGGAAGAGACCGATCCAACAATCAGAGCTGAAGGCAACCCCCAAGAGTCAGCGCCCATGTCTTGGATCCGGGACATGCTCTGATCAGACAAAAACAGAGCAGGGCTGGTAAGGGATATAGTCATAGTTCGAGGAAGGAAATAACTCAGATCTAAAAGACTATCTGGTATTGAGGCTCCTGGGATTCTGAAACCAGAGGTTGGATTGTAAAAGGAGTTTGCAATGCAGGAGAAGGAGCACTCATGGATACCAGATGGGACAGAGATGGAAAGACCCCTAATATGGATCTACACCCTGATGAACATCCGCATCATCCTGTCTGTAGTTTGGAGGACCTTTGAGGGAAGAGCTGGGGATACTGGTTCCACCTGGAAGCCTGGGGTAAGGCTCCAAACCATCGGATCTGAAGCTTTGGGAAATAAAGACGAGGTGGTGTCTGGAATGGGAGATCCTCGGATTACAATCACTCTTTCTGGACCCATAGAGGATCTAGGATATGCAGCTGACTTAGAGGTGCTCAGAGTCGAGGAAAACCGATCTGACAGAACCTTCGGATCAGACACATGCTTCAACATGCTCAGAGCTATAGACAGATCCAAAGAGATCTTCAGATCCGAAGACTTTCTGAGGTGCTCAGATTTGATCTAGACTGATGTGAGATCTTAGGTCTTTTCTGACTATGCTCCAAAGAGTCCCCTGAGGATGCTGAGGGGGGGCACATGGAGCCAACATTTTTAAGGGGGGGTTTGAGCCCCAGAAGAGGAGAATGTAGGCAGCAAGCCCTTTAAAATGAGCTTGTTCCTGTGGTTGGTCAAAGCTCAAGGATTTAAGGCCACACAAACAATGAACTCCACATCTTGATGTCCTGATCCTAAGCAACAAACACACTTCTTGTGGGCAGATTTAGGGATCTTGTGGCCACAAGTGCATTTCTTGAAACCTGTTGGTTTCTCATACATGACCAAATAGAGAAACCCCAACAACAGGTGTGTGCGTGCAAACGGGAAACAGAAACCCTTCATTACCACTAACGGCCAATAACTATATTAACTAAGTTTTAAACTTGAAAACAAACTTTTTTTAACAGAATAGCAGAGTGCAAACAGCACAAGAGAAACTCTAAAGTCCCCAATGTCTGCAAGAAAAAGTAAGGAAGAGAAAAAGAAGACTCAAAGAACTATACAGAAACAAAAAAACTTTTCCTAATATCAGTACTTATCTACAAAAAGACCACCACCACTAGTTGGGACTGGAACCACATCTGGATGCAATGCACAGCAATTGAGATCTGGAAAGTTGAGGAAGGTATGGTGCATTACGGGTAGGAGGAGGAAAGATAAAGCTTTAGGATTGCACTGGCATTTATGTACATAATTATACCACAATTTGACCTAAACAGGACTCCAATTATTCTGGTTTGGACTATATTCTATTATAAATCTACTAAAATTAATCACAGTAAAGTTTAAAGTTGGGAAGGCTCAATCCTTCGAGATTTTGGGGGGGATCAACTTCTGGTAAATAATTTTGATAGCTTTGGGACACCATAAAAAAATCACATAAGTTTGCATTGATACTGTTAAATTTATAATGAATCATCAATGTAGATGAATTAAATTGGGATACTAATCTAGGCAAAATATTAATTTTGATAGCGACTTCAGATAACAAGGGAAGATTATTTTTACTCCATTTGAGAAGATCTTAATCGATATTTGTCTATAATTTATTAATATTTCTTGATAAGAAGAATGGAACTGTGATGGAAAATTATTCAAAGATATTTTAGTGAACTGTATTTTAATTTCAGATTTAGGAAAATAATTTAAGTTGTAGTTTGGATTTAAAGGAAAGATGGAGGGTTTAGCCAAATTTAATTTATAATTAGAAAATTCTGAAAAAGCTATCAATAGTAAGTTAAGTTTTTGGCAAGTCTGTGTTGGGTTGGGTGAAACAGAGATTTAAAGTCATCAGCAAAAGCCATTAATGCCATCAGTGTGTTACAAATTCTGGTATATGATGAAATGTCTTTTGTTATAAGAAATAAGGGCTCTACATATAAATTAAACAGATATGGGGATAGTGGGTGTCCTTGCCTTGTTCCACTAACAATTCTTATTGGAGAGAAAATAACTATTAATGTATAAAGATAGATGGGCATTAGGTAAATAATTTTAATCAAATCCATAAATGTTTGTGGTAGACAAAAATGCAGCACAACCGAAAAGAGGAAATCTACGTCGACTCAGTCAAAAGCTTTAAAAGCATCAAGCGAAAGTGTAAAAAATGAATTACTGTATTGTTTAGAAAGTATAATCAAACTATCCAGTGTTAATGTATGATCACAGGTTTGTTCAATTTTCATAAGGGGAAATTATACTTTATAATACAAGGTTTCAATCCATTAGCCAATAATGAAGCTTGAAAATCTACTGGCCAATAATGAAGCTTTCTTAAATTTTAAAACCAACATTCTAATTTTAGAAGCTCTGTTAAACCTTTTAGAGTTCACAATTATTTATATCATATGAGCAGCCTCAGCAAAGACAATAAATATAAAACTTGGTGTGGTGAGTGGAGGAGACATACGGTGGAAGTTGGGAGAGAGTGCTCAACATGTTGGTTCCATCCTGGGGGAAGGATATCATTAGATCCTCTGCTGCACTGGAACCTAGCAGAGGCTGAGGAGTATCTCAGTACATAGTTATAATGCTAGCATAAGTTAGGCCATGATGGGAAGCATGCCTGCCATGCAATGTACTCTGTAGCCAAAGCTGTGCATACACAGCATTGTGTGTACACACAGACCAGTATTGCTTGTCCATACTCTCTCCCAATAGGCACTGGAGAAGGTTCAGCAAATTCCCTAATAGGAAGGGGGAGAAGCAACAGAGCTTACTGCCCCTTAGGCCACAGATACAGTACACATTCACTCTCTCACAGAGAAAAAAACAGAAATGTTTTCTAACATTTAGTGACTGGAAAAGTCAAGTCAAACTACCAAACATACTACCTATGAACAAAAAATATAGTTAAGCAACCAGTGATTGGGGGATCACAATAAATAAATAAAAATAATAAAAAATAAATAAATAAAAATGAAGATGGAAAGCAGCAGCCCAGGTCATGTTTCCAAACACTAGTGGAGCTACTGCACAAGACCAGCACTGGCTCCTGCAGGAAAATGATCAGGTATTGGAAAAGTCAGGTTAAATCACAACCATCAATATATGTGTGTGTTACAGGACAACTTCCCTAAGACAATGCCAGCTATAAGACTACATCATGCTAGAAAGATGTGGATGTGAATTAACAGAAAGAAAAAGCAACTCCAAGAATCCTCACAACAATTAAGCTTCCAGTATTTGACAAGATGAAGTTCAGATCCCAGGGAGGAGTTGGGCTTCTGTATGGAGGTCTTATCATTGTGGCGCCCTTCAAAAAAGCTTCATGAAGCCTGAGACACATAACCGCAGCACCATTTTGTCCCACATGGAAAATTCTAAATTGCTGCTAACTGAACTCTGACAGTCGAGGCTACCACACCTTCATGAGAGACTTTTGCTAGAAATTCTAGGATAGAATGTATGGGCGCAGTAAAGGGTCCATCTGGTTATCACTCGCCCATATTATGAACCTATTCCATTTACTCTTATATAATTTTCATGTAGAGGTTTTATGGGAGGACAAGATACGTTTTTTACCAGGGAGAAAAGAGGAGGAAACCTGGCAATCACAGGAATTGGAGCAGCCAAGCTGTCAGTTCGAGGTTTTAGAGGTTGTGCTGTCCCCATTCCTGATGGATGCTTCAGTAGATCTGGAGCTGGGTCCAAAATCCATGGTTCATCCAGGAAATAAGGCTGAAGGAAGGGAAACCAGATCTGCCACAGCCGATAGGAGTCAATCAGGATTATAGTGGTCTGCAACAAATTTGTTTTCTACAGTAACTTGGGAATCTGAAGGAAAGCATATAGAAGTCCCGGAGGCCAATAGTGAACAAGTGCATCCCTTGGTGTATCCCCCATAGGAGTGATAAGGGCAAAGTAGTTGCTGCATTTGGCACTGGTAGGAGATGCAAAAAGGTCGCAGCAAGGCTGGCCCCATTTTCGCAAAATCTCTTCATCTACTTTCTGATTGAGGGACCACTCGTGTGGCCACAATATGGCCCTGTTCAACTTGTCTGCAAACACGCTGGATCTCCCTGGGATGTGCAGTGGCACCAGAAAGCAGATGGTAGATGTTGACCATTGCCATACCATTAGCGCTTCTCAACAAAAGGAGTAAGATCTTTTTCCTGTTTATGAACCAGACTGCAGACATATCTGACTGAACCGCTATTGTTCCTAGGAGTGTGTTCTGAAATGCTTGCAATACCAAAAGCACGATTCTCATCTCTAGGATGTTTATCTGCACGTGAGCCTCATGTTCCTGCCAGGTGTCTTGGATTGTCTCTACCCAATAACAGCCCCCCCCCCCCATATCTGGGAGGTGTCCATGGTCACCGTGGCTTGGGATTGAGGGGGAATAAAGGGATGGCCTTGAGCTATTGAAGGAGAGTGGATCCGCCACTCGAGATCTTCTTTGCAAGTGTTGGTTATGAGAATCTTGTGAGATATTGGTAAGTGCAGAATCGACCACTATGTGGAAAGTAAGCATTGAAGTATCCTCATATGTAGTCCAGCTAGAGACATTAGTACAATAGTTGCTGCCATCTTCCCCAGTACTTTTAGAAGTTGTTTTGCAGTGGCTTGAATTTTCTTGATTAACAACCTCGCATATAAACATAGATTGTGCACTCTGTCATGAGGGAGTCTTGCTATCTTCATGGTTGTATCTATGTCTGCTCCTATAAAATTTAAGTCTTGAGATGGTTCTAGAGCAGACTTGTAGTTTATGGTAATGTCTAGGGAGGAACAAAGCTGGAGTGTATAATCCTTGGCTTGTAGCAATAGATGCCTTTTAGGGGCAGTTAGGAGCCATTCATCCACATACGGAAATACCTGGAATTCTATGTGCCTCAGGTGAGATGCCACTACTGCCATGCATTTGGTGAACACTCTTCGGGTGTAGGGAGACCAAAGGGCAGAGCTCAGAACGGGAAATAACTGGCTCCTAGCCAGAAGCGCAATAACCTTCTGGATCGCTTTTCCATTTTTATGTGGTAGTACACATCCTGAAGGTCTATAAAGCACATCCAATTGTTTTTTCCTAGGAATGCAAGTATCGACTGCAGTGTCACCATCCATAACTTGTTTTTCTTCATCGATATAATTTGCTAAGATCCAAGATTGGTCTCCAGTCCCCCATTTTCTTTGGAACGAAAAAGAATCTTGAATAAGTTCCAGATCCTCTCTGGTCTGCAGGGATTTTTGGATTACTTTTTTTGAGCAACTTTTGAATTTATAATGTCGGTTGTTACTTCTGAGTGGGTGGAACATCTGGAACAGATTGGTTTATGGGAGGGGGGAAGAGAAGGGAATGATATAACCCTTGGATATGTCCTGCACCTGTTTGTCAAGTATATCTCACCAGGTTTCCAGGTGCAGCGACAGTCGTACCCCCGACTGCTTTCAGGAGCATTGAAAGGGTCTGCCAAAGAAAGATCCTCTGGAACTCTGATTCTGTGGTCCTCCTCTGCCGCAAGGGCAGCATCTTCCATTATTATTCCCCCCTCTGCATCGGGGGGGGGGCTACTACCTTGTGTGTCCTGGTAAGACGTTTGTGAGTTCCTGTACCACATCTTTCTATTACCCCTCTGGCCTTTTGGAAAAGGTCTTGTAGGAGTGGAAAAATGCACTCCAATGGTAGACAAGGTCTTACCCTACTGATCACACTGGGTTAGTGTGATCAGTAGGGTAATTACGGGCGTAGAGAGAGATGAGCCATCAAAAGGAGTATTAACAAAGAAGACTTAAAGGGCTTTGCAAAATCACAAAGGTACATCCAAGCCTGCCTCCTAACAGAGATGCCTGAACCCGCCACCCTACTTGCTCCATCTGCTGCATATGAAATGAGTCTCATGGACAAGATGACCAATGAATTAAGGGTAGCTAGCTGTGCATTGACGGTCTGCCACCGCATCAACTGGACAGAGCCTGAAAGCTCTTTCAGCAGGTCGTTCTGAAGTCTGGGGAAATGAATAAGGTAATTCAGTGATTGTAATGTAAAAGCCGCTGAAGAGAAGACACGCTTTCCATACCTATCCATGGACCTAGAATCCTTAAGAATATGGATAGAGGAACTGGTTACAGAAAGTTCCTTTTTCGTGGCAACTGCCATGCCCATGGCATCAACTGCTACACCCTTGGTAAGGAAGGTTTTGTCCTTGGGGGCTGTAATACATTTGTTTGGCCTCCTAGGAGTGGGTTCTATGGAATCTGGGGTCTCCCATGCCTTTAGAGAGATTAACTGAATAAGCTCAGCAAAAGGTGGCATCACCCAAGTGGTTGAAGGGCGACATCTAAAGGCCTTGAGGTATACAGACTCCTTGGCTGTAAGGGAGGAGAACTGCCAGTCACCTCTCTGTTTCAAAATTTCTAAGATGTCTCTAAAGGAGACGTCCACAGGAAGAGATCTGGGGGACCCTTCTGCTTCATCGAGGTTAGTATCTTAAGTGACAGACTCATCTGGGGAGTCTAAATGCTTCCACTTGCATTGTCTCTTCCAAGGAGCTTCCTTAGTGGGTAGTTTGGAGAAGTTTCAAAGGGAGGGGTTCTCTGGGGAACATCCTGAGGCCTGGGAACTCAGCGGTCCTGTGGATGTGGGTGAGGAGGTAAAGGCACCTGTGCAGACAAGGGAGGAGGCAACAATGATGACTGGGTCTGAGACTGGGAAGCAGTCATCATCCTCCTCATAACTTCTAAAGCACTCCACCCCTGCTCCGAAGAACTCCCCGGACTAGACAAAACAGGTGCTGGGGCTGAAGGAGCTTGCTGAGCAAGAGACAGAAGCTCTGAAGAAGAGGTGGGAGCTGAACCCATCCGAGGCCCAAAGAGAAAGAGTCGGATCCGAGGAGATCTGAGCCAGCTCAGAGGACCTGACCGGCAAGTGTCAGCTCCCAGAAATCTCCTGCTCCAACTAGATGGAGATGCTCAGAGCAGACACCGGATCCAAGCAGCCAACATGCCCTGGACCCAATACAGACACCAGCTGTATATTGGAGTCTTTCAGCTCTGAAACAGAAGGCCAGATCGGAAGAGGAGTAGGCACCAAAGGGGAAAGATGAGACTGATCTGACTCCTTTGAGTTTGGATCAAAAAGAAACTTGACCAAGGCAGGTGTCTTGAGAAGCCTCTGAACTACCCTATCCACATTTTTGTCTGAAAGCCTTCTAATTGACCTAGTAGACAATGTTGGGGACCTAGATCTGGCTATGAATGGTGAAGGGAATGAGAAGAAATTGGCTCCAACGATCGAGATTGGCTCCACTAATGGTACTCATCAAGTAATGGGTCTTTTGCAGCAGAAGGATCAATAGAAATTTTTGGAGCCAAAGATTCAGTCTGCTCCAAAGAAGTCTCTGCTCTAGAGGTTGATGTCTGCTCCATAGGTGCTGTGGGAGTGGACTCTCTTGGTAGTTTGGCTTTTGGCTCTGACAAGATTTTGAAGTCGAAGAAGGTCTTTTTCCCACTCTAACCTGTCCAACTTTGGAGAGGAGGAACCAAGAGAAATAGCCTCAGAAAATGGGGTTTACAAAAACCCCTTAAAAATCAATTTATTTTTCTGTTCCATAAATTCCCTTTGGTTAAAGTTGTGGCATATGGAACAGGACTCCAACAAATGAAGTTGCCCCAAACAGTATACACAATGTGTGAAAATCACTGAGGCAACTTTTTGCTACACTTCTCATTGTTTTAAATTCCAAGGGCTTCCTTTCTCTCTGAGACATTCTGGCTAACAAACAGAAGCAAACAGTTTAACTAGTTAAAGGAGGAGAAACTTTTTTTTTTTTTTTTTTTTTTTTTTTAATATCAACCACAAAAACAACAACAAGATAGGGGGATGGGGAGTCAACAACAACAAGATAGGGAGATGGGGGAGTCCTCTAACTTAAATGGACCAGGTTAACTGCCCTCCAACTAAAAGGTACAGTTGTGTACACTTACCATAAATGTAGATGTTTGAGTGTATTCACTGTTGCAGTCATCACACTTGGGTTATCTGCCTGCAGGTAGCCCTCAGTCAGCCCGAATACCAGACACTTAGTATTTCTGTGTCAGTTGCTGTCACTCCAGGCCTCATGTCAGGTCGTCAGGGGTATAAAAACAGGCAGACGATGCCATTACATCAGTTTTTCTTGCCCCAAATGTCAGGAGCGCCCAATAGGGAGCTAAGCTATGGTGGAAAAAATCACCACTAGTAAAAAGTAAATATCAATACCAATAACCCCTGCAAGGGGTGAGTAATATACACAGAGAGGAGAGCGAGAGAGCAGGGGGCTGGAGGGAGGGAAATCAGGACTGCAACAGTGAATACACTCGAACATCTACATTTATGGTAAGTGTACACAACTGTACTATGTTATTTGTGTTTCACTGTTGCAGTCATCACACTTGGGTTGATTCCCAAAGCTGTAGAAAGGGGGGAGGCAGTCAAGAAGTGTTTGGGCTGGCTAGAATGCCCTGCAGGACTGCAGCTGAAAAACCTGCCCTGGATTTGGAAAACATTGGCAGGTGGTAATGCTTGGTGAATTTGTATACAGAACTCCAGGTAGCATCCTCCAGAATGTCCCTGGCAGGGACTCCCCTGAGGAATGCTGTAGAGGTAGAAGTTGCCCTAGTGGAATGTGTTCTGACCCCCTGAGGGGTTGGTTTCCCACGGTATTTGTAGCAGAAATGGATACAATGTACTATCCTTTTGGAATTTGTCTGTTTTGAAATGGCCTTGCCCTCTGCCCCTGGTGCAAAACTGATTAATAATTGGTCAGATTTCCTGAAGGGCTTAGTCCTATCCAGGTAGAATCTGAGCTGTCTGTGCACATCCAAAGAGTGAAGGATTCTTTCCTCTATTTTGAGGATTAGGAAAGAAGGTTGGCAAATGGATAAATTGGTTGACAGCCATGCTGGACACCACTTTGGGCATAAAGGAAGGATTAGTCCTGAGGGAGACCCTGTCCGCATGAAAAATAATGAAGGGTTCCACTGCCATAAATGCTTGTAGCTCAGACGCTCTTCTCACCGAAGTGATGGCCAGGAGCAATGCTGTTTTCCAAGAGATGAATTTTAAGTCTGCTGATGCTGCAGGCTCAAAAGGGGGGTAAGTGTGAGCTTTTCCAGTATAAAGTTAAGGTCCCAAGCAGGGGTGGGTGATCTCCTTGGTGGCCTTAAGTGGTTTGCCCTTCTCAGGAACTGTTTGATGAGAGGGTGAGAGAATAGGGGTGGCTCAGCATTGTAATGAGCCGATATGGCAGACATGAATCTTAATGGAGGAGAAGGAAAGGCCTCTCTGGAGTAGATTCGCTACGTAATCCAGGATTAGAGGTAGGGAGGGCAGAGTTGTGTCCTCTCCTTTAGATTGAATCCAGGAGCAATACCTTTTCCATTTAGCATTGGATTTCCTTGTACTGGGTCTTCTGGCTTCAAGAATGACGTCCAGCACCTGCTTCCTTAGGCTGGTCACTGGGGGAAAATTCAAGGAATAAGCTAGGCTGCAAGATTTAGGGTTTGCAGTTGCGGATGCAAGATCTGTCCCCCGTGCTGAGTGAGCAGGGTGGGGCTCTGGGGTAGGTGCCAAGGTGGTACCAGTGACAGGCTGTGCAGGAGTGGATACCAGAGCTGGCATGCCCAGTCCAGTGCAATCAGAATTGTCCTTGGTCTGTACTAACTTGAGCAACATCCTTGAGAGAATGGGCAGAGGGGGAAATGCATAGATTGAGAGGTTTACCCACTGGAAGGATAGGGCATCCACTTTCCAGGCCCTGCTGTGAGGTGTCCTGGTGCAGAATTTGCTGAGCTGGTGATTGCAGGGGGAGGCAAAGTAATCCACCTTTGGGGTTCCCCCATTTCTGAATGAGGAGGCTGAAGGTGCTGGGCTCTAGTTGCCATTCATGTGGGTCTAAGAGATTTCTGCTTAAGTCGTCTGCCAATGAGTTTTGTTTGCCTGGCAGGAACTGAGCTTGCAGATGGACCTGCATGTCCAAGGCCATGTTCCACAGAGCCATGGCTAGCCTGCTTGTTGATGTACCACATAACTGTGGTGGTGTCTGTTTTTATTAGCAGAGGGTCCTGGTGAGAGTAGGGATCTGAAAGCTGTTAGAGCATGCTGAGCAGCTAGCATCTCTTTTTGGTTGATGTGCAGATGAATTTGACTTGGACTCCAGTGTCCCTAAATGCACTTGTTGTCCAGGTGTGCCCCCCAGGCATAGTCTGACAAGTCTGTGGTTAGGGTCTGGGCAGCGTCGAGTTGAGTAAACGGCAGTCCCTTGTGGTTGCATGCTGCTGCCCACCAAAGAAACTCTGTCCTTAGACAAGGTATGACAGGAATGACAGTTTCCAGGTCCTGAGGATGTTGGCATCAAAGACTTAAGTACCATTGAAGTTTCCTCATATGCAGTCTGGCATATGGAATTAGTAAGATACATGAGGCCATGAACCCTAGAGCCTGCAGGATTGTCCTTGTGGATAGCTGGGTTCTGGTGGCCATTTGAGTGAAGTAGTCTGTCAGATAGGCTTGTTTTTTCTGGAGTAAGGAATGCCATCTGGGATGCAGTGATAGCTTGCTCCCAGGAATACAATCTTTTGACTGGGGACTAGTTTTTTATTTATTTTTGTTGATGGTGTACCCTAGGGAGGTTAGAAGGTTTTTTTTTACAAATGTCAAATGCTGCAACAGCATTTCTTGACTGTCAGCCTGAATCTGGCAGTTGTCTAAGTATGGGCAAATTTGAATTTTTCTCTGTCTGTAGTAGGCAATGGCTGGAGCCAGACATTTTGTGAATACTCAGAGCAGTGGATAAGCCAAAGGAAGTGCAGAGAACTACTGATAATGCATAGATCCTGCCCTGAATCATAGATATTTCCTACAAGAGTCCCTGATAAAGATGTGCAGATAGGTTTCTTTTAAGTCTAGGGTGGCTAACCAGACATCTTTAGCCAGCATAAGAAGAAGCTGCCGTAGGGTGAGCATTTTGAATTTTGGTACCACCAGGAAGGTGTTTAGAATGGAAAGATCTAGGATTGGGTGCCAAGTGCCCACTTTTCCGGATACCAGGAAAAGTCTGGAATAGAACTCTTGACCTATCTGTTCTGCAGGAACAGGTTGAATTGCCCTTATAGAGAGCAGGGATTGAACTTGGTTTTGTGACTCTGCCAACTGGTTGGAGGAAGGTCCGGGAACCCTTTTGGGGTTTGCAATGAGTGGAAGTAAAATCTGTACCCCTGGGATACAATGTTGAGGACCCATCAGTCTTTGGTGATGGAAGTCCAGTTTTTTGCATGATGGGCAAATTTTACTCCTAGGGGCACAAGCAGTTGGACAGAGGTGGGAAGTGAAGTAGAGGAGTCATTGTGAATTCTTTCCATAAGGGGGTCGCTTAGCACTCCCTGTTTTTGAAGTGTTGGCACTCAATTGCTTAGATCTCTGCATACCCTGAGATTGTAGTCTTGGGGGTCTGTTTCCCTTGGGTCTAGTTTGAGATGGCCTTGAGGGGGATGAAAAGGACCAATGTTTCATGGGGCAATGCCTACTGAATCTAGGAGGCTGTACTTGCAAGAAGTCTGACTTTCTGCATAGATTTAGCTTCTTCCATCTTTGTAAGAACCTCTTCTGCTTTGGTGCCAAACAGATTGTCCTTGTTTAAAGGAGTGTCTAGCAATTTTGATTTGACATTATCTGGCAAGGTCTGCTCCTTAAGCCAAGCATGCCTTCTCAGTACAGAACCAGTGACTACTGCCCTGCAATATGCTTCTTGGGCATCAAAGCCACATTGCAAAGTATACTTGCTGACTTGGCTTGCAGAATGCATAAGCTCTTGTAATTCTATACTTTCTGCACAGTCTGTAAAGGTAGCTATTTTTTTGCTTAATAAGTTCCATAATATGCTGTTGGTACTTCAGCATGTGAAACTGGCAATTCAAAGCCCTAATGGCGAGAGTTGCAGAGGTGTATACTTTCTTACCCCATCTGTCTAAAGCTCTGGAATCCCTGTCCGAAGGGGTGGGATTCTTAGCTGTAATTGCTTTGATACCTTTAGGCCCCTGGGAAATGAACTCTGGGTCAGCAGTAGGATTTTTGAAAAGGAATTTGTGAATCAGGAGCTCTGTAGTACCGGTTTGGTTTCCTAGGATCAGGGGGTAAGGTATCAGGAGTTAACTAGATTCCATAAAGACATCATCCACAACATCCAGGACTGGAGGTATTGCTAAAGCCCTATGTTGTGGCAAATCTAGCAATTCTCTGAGTCTCTTTTTGGACTGAGGATAGTCTTGGCATTCCCAGTGGAAATGCTCTCTTAAAGTATGCAAGGTTTCAACAAAAGAAAAATCCTCTGGAGAAGCAGAGGGAATGGATTCCTCTGCATCTGAATCCTCATAAGCAGAAAAAGGCATGTCTTCATAATCAGATACCTCTGTCATCGGACTCTTGGTTTGTTAAAGCTGCTGGGAACAGGTCTCTCTCTCTTAGAAGGGGAAGGCGGACTTCCCCTAATCAGCATAATAAGGTCTTCTGCCATTTTACGTATTTGATGTCATGGCAAGGAAGCAGGTGCATGAGTTTGGGTTGGTTTTCTAGGTGTAGCGCGTACTATTGGCCTGAGAAACTCGGTAGTTTTAGACAGAACTGAAGATGCAAAAGAAGTTGTCGGTTTGTGTCGAATATCGGTAGTGCAAAGAACTTCCTCAGAAGCCGGTGCCTGCTCAGTGGCTCTGGACCCATCCAAGATAGAGACATCAGCAAGTTCCGTTGCCGAAGAGTCTTGCGGCATATAAACGACCCGAACGGGTCTCGGTAGAGGACTGCAAATCCACTGAAGCAGGCATCGGGGGATGCAAAAGCGCCTCACTGAGGATGGCAAACTGGCGACTAGCTTAATGGAAGTGTCGTCGGCAGTTTTGGACCTGTGCCGTCTGTGTTTATCCTTACATTATTTTTCGGAAGATCGATAGTTGGATGGCTTACTGAAGTTATTTTGGAATACGAAGATCGAGAACAAAAGAATTTAGCGACAATAAGGGCTTGACAACAAATAGTTTGGGTGTTGAACAAGGTACAAAACTGACAGCGAGGTACGTCGTGGTCTGGGCCTAAACAGTATTTGCTTTCCACAGGCAAGACAATTAACTTTTCTGACATCAGTTAGAGCAAGAAAAAGGATAAGACATCAGGATAATGAAAACTCAGATCTTCTGCTTCAGGCTCCTCGGCAAGAAAGACTGACATAATGACGTCGGCTGCCTGTTTTTATACCCCTGACGACCTGACGTCAGACCTGGAGCAACAGCAACCAATGCAGAAATACTAAGTCTCTGGGGTACCTGCAGGCAGATAACCCACATGTGATGACTGCAACAGTGAAAGATGAAGAACATCGAACAGTAACCGGAAAGGAAGAGGAAGTAATAACTAAAAAAACTACTTAGAAAAATAGGTTAAGGAAAAGATAAAGAATATCCTCTAACTTTAACAGGCATATAACTAAACTAACAAGAAAAACTAACACTAAAAAAGGGGAAGGTACTAACAAGTGGATAAGTTTACACTAGTGAAATATTGAATATCACAATACAGAAAAACAAAAGGAGGTAAGCAATGACAAAGGTATCAATAACTTAGCCCAGAGCTTGCCAGAAGATCCTTCTTGAAGCATGGCAAACGAGATCTGAGGAAGTTGGGGAAATGCATTATGGGTACGGAAGGGTGCCCACAAGCTTTGCTGAAGTCCTTGAGCTTTTATAAAGGCTGACACATTGGATACGACCCATCAGTGAGAATAAAGGCGAGACTGACAACACATTTTATATTACAGGAGTTGGCAAGTCTAAAGCTACCGTTTCTAATCCACATTAAGACATCATCCCTTGAATATTTCCATGTATTGCATATGCATTGAAGTCTAATGCAGGAAACCGGGGTTGAGTAGTTGAACAGCAGTCCCAGACAGTAGGTAGATGGACTGCTGACACTACAGTGCAGCCTAATGTAGGGTACTGTACTCCTGAATGTGTCATCCTCTGGATGAGATGTTAAACCATGTCCCCATCTGCTAGAGTAGGTGCCATTTCAAGTGGATGAAACAGATCCCAAAGAGTAAGGAATGTTCCCAGATGCCTTGGCCAACATTTAATTTCGTATTATAAATAAATACATAATCAGTGACTAGTCTCATTGCCTCATCTAACTGATATCACACAGTTCTTGGGATGTGTGAAATGCAGTGACACAAGCAATGCATATCCTGGTATCTGAAATGAGGACTCAGGATTATAACCCTTCCATGTGATTCCAAAAAGGAGCACTAACATGTTCAAAATTAAATCACCGTTGCAGCAGGCTAAGCTACATGGATCCTACCCACTGCCGCTGGCCAGGTTTTCAAAGCTAAAGGGCACCCTCCACATGCTCTTTCTGGAGATTGACATGAACTCCAAATAAGACAGGGAGGGAAAAGCTCAGAGCTTTCTTGGTGTCAAAGTGCATTCCTTTAGCACACCCCACTGAACTGTCAGGTTGGCCAGAGATCTGCAAGGGTGGGCAGATAAGTCCTCAGATGGGGAAATTCTATCACTAAATTTATTTTTTCTGAGGAGAATTTTTTTTTCTTTTCTGTAAAATATGTAGAGTTTTGCTAATTTTATTTTTGAACAATAAAGATAAAGAATATCACCTCGACCGAAAGCGCTTATGTGAAATAAACAGTCCGTGCATCATTTGCTTTTGCTGGTTCGTTTCTGTTTTCAATTTGAGTTTAGTTTCAGCTTGTTTAGCGTTTATCCTATTTTTGAACAATCACTTGTCAGGGGAATGTTCTTTGCAAATGCTTGCATGAATTTTGTATAAAGCTCTAATTTTTACTTTTACCCCAAGATATGTAGGTTTTATGTTATGGGGCAAGACATTGTATTTGTGCAGACTTTTCAGTGTTTTTTTTCTCATCAGAGAATCTTATTTTGACTGTTTTAAAATGCTACTGAGTCCTCCAGTCTACCAGTCTGCAGTGCTTTATCTTTGGCTGAACCTATGGAACAGTTACTGGCCTTCATGTTTTTCCTTCCCGTGTCCATAAGAAGAAAGTAACCAGGGGCCTTCTGGGTGTCAGGTCAGCCACAGTGTGACTCTGCTATGAGCAGTCTTGGCTACTCTGACCACTCATCTTTTTCCTCTGGTCCTTCTGGTATAGTACCTACAGCCAATTATGATGGGGGGATATGGTAGTACTATGCAGCTATAGGAACTCCCCCTTTGGGTGAGAGAGAACTGCTTGTCTATCTCTGGAGATGAGGCAAATGTTTTATCTTATAGTCAGAAAAAGGAATCCAAGCCCTGGGAGAGTGTGCCTAATTTGGTTTGGTGCTTTCCCAGGGAATCTGGAAAAGAAGAAAACAATGGCTTCTCCAGTTTTTATTTCCATGCGCAGTGAAGATGTTCTTGGATTTGCCAAGGAATTAGTTTCTTCTTTTACCTTACCTACAACTAGTACTTCAGGAAGGAAAAGAAAAAAGAATGAGTTCCTTCACTTTGTCTCAGGAATTCAATTAGAAGGGCATGAATTAGGAGTGTAATTGTTTGGCTTTAAGATATTCTTTTCTACCTGAAGATTCTGAGAAATATGCTGCTTCAAATTTCTATTCAGAAAATCTTTCCCTTCCTGAAAATATATCTAAAATGAAATCCCTTTTGATAACAGAGATAAAACAAGTGGAAATGGGATCTTTAGAAAAGGGTAGAATCAAATTACATAGAAAAAATGGAAATTGTGGGAATACAACCAGAGCAACATTTTGCAGAAGGAATGAGGTTTAAAAGAAGACAGGATTTGAATGAGCTATGTAATGTATGACTAGATTCTAAAGTGTGTGTGTGTGTGTGTGTATATATATATATATCTAATCCTAAAGTAGACCCTGCAGCGATTTCCCTTTCCAAAACTACTATGCTAGACAACTTCTTAATACCAATTGCATTCCCTCTGACAAGTTTGGGAAAGGTCTTGACAGATTTGGGAAGAAAGTATATTCTGCTTCCATTTTAATTTTCAGAAATTTAAACTGTTAGGCTTGTATGTTAAAGATTTTGCTTGCATCTTTAGAGAACATGAATAAGCTTGCTGGTGACCCTTTTTCCAAAGCAAAATCTCTTGAATGCCTTTTACTTCTCATGTTATTGAAAGTGTTCCACGAAGCTGCAAACAGAGTTCCCAAGGCTGCTGCATTTGGGTCAGTCATGAAAGGAGATGCTCGTTTACATTCTCAGTCTTCCAGATTTTGTTAGAACTTCCCCTCAACAAAAGTTCTGCTTGGCCCTTTTGTAGCTGGGGTGCATAAGATGTTTGAAGAGAGGGGGAAGTTAATACAAGGGATAACCTAAATCTCCCAACCTTCCTTAATTTTCCTTCCACCTCAGCTCCCTTTTTTAATTAGCAGCAAGGTGCCTTGAAATAGGATTTTAAAAAGAAATGGCAAGGAGGCTAAAAAAAGAAAGGGAAGGTATTTCAGAATCAAGGACGGTTAAAAAAAAAAAAGACGGACTGTTGGCCATTTCAGGATTCCCATCCCTCCATACCCTGTCAACCTTTCCCTCTTTCCCTGTGTCGTCATCTTCCCTTGAGGCATCACAGTCTGGCTGACAACTGGGTTCTAAAAATCATTCAACAGTTGTATACTTGGCAATGGGATTCCGTCCCTCCTCTCCAGGTCATTCCCCCATGCCCTGTAAACTAAATATCCGTTTCCTTCTCCTCTTCTGGATCAAATGTTATTTTAAGGGGTCACAGAAACGGTGTATGCTGCCAGATGGTCAAGGAATTTTATTCAATGATTTTTCTGGTGCCAAAGAAAGAGAAGGAACTTGGTGCCTGTACTACACCCCCTCTTTCTCAATCTTTCTCTTCTCAGTTTTCTGAAGGTCCCCAAGTTCAAAACATTGTACATTTAGACGCTTTTACCTTTTGTTCCTTTATTAGCTTTTATGTGACAGCTAGATTTAAAACATGCTTACCAGTCCACAACCACTGGCAGGCACTTCAGCCTAAGATTTTCTGTAACTAACTCATTAATAACTTTCTGTTTTGCTCCTTGGACTATCTCTGGTTTCAAGGGTATTTACAAAGTGTCTGGCTATAGTAATTGCTCACTGTAGACTCCAAAGCATTCAGATTTTTCCATACTTATATGATTGCCTTACATTTGCAGACTCTTATTCCAGTTGTCAGTTCTTAGAAAGCCTAAATAATTTTCTACTTAGTCTGGGGTTTCAAGTCAACTTGCAGAAATCCTCCTCTATCAACTCTTTACACAGAATTGTTTTCATGGGATGTCTGTTAGATACTGCCCTAGAAAGAACAGTTCTTCTCCAGACAAAGCTGAGGTTTATCAGGAGTTCTTACTGAGCCTTTCCAATCTCTAGGATATGCCAAGGAATTTCTCAGGACTCTGGGATACATAGTCAGACTTCAGGTCAGTCTGAACTTAACATCCCAGAGCTCTTACATGCAAAAATGAGCATATGCCAGAGAATTTCTCAGGATTCCCCTAGCTACATCTCACATGAGAAAAATTTGAGGGTACTTCTGATTAGTCTGGACTCAGCATCATCACCCTTTTTATTTTCAGATACCCATCTCAAGGTTTGTAAGGAGGGAGGGTTCTGTAGTGGATAGACTAATTCTCTTGGAAATGGGGTCACACTTCCTACTCTTCAGCCCGTCATAACCGATGATTCAGACCTTTGCTTTGAGAGCAGCTTCAAAAGAGGCTGAAGTACATGGTCTGTGGAAAAAAAAAACAAGACAGACAAAAACACATAAATATCAGAGATGTTAGTAGTTATAAATGCACTGAAACCTTAAATCATCTTGGATCTCCAGGACCTCTAAGTTTTCACAGAATCCACCACAGTGATGTGGTACATAAACAGGGGGTACCAGATCTCCCCCTTTCAAATTTGCTAGGATAGCCTGGGAAGTAGAAACTTGTCTCAAATTTCACTTTCAGACCTTGTCTAGTCAGAGCAAAACACCAACATACAAGCTGAAAATTACCAAAACAGATCTTCACAAATAAACCTTGCCCTGGGGTCTTCCAATATTTGATCCGACTAAGGTAATATTTTGCTCCTCTCAGAGCAGATAACTAAATAAATTTTATTTCAGGATTTCTTGTAATCAGGCTTGAAAGTCAGATGCCTTCTTATTCCTCTAAATAGGAATAGTTCATATATGCTTTTTTACCCTTCCACTGATGTTCAGGATTCCTCTAAAGATCCAGGAGTACTTTCCAAGGACTGGGGTGATAGCCCCCTTCTGGCCCAGGTAACAGCTCTCCCTTAACCTGAAACTGTCCAAAGTCAATTACCAAAGGATTTCCCCACAGACTAAACCTATCTTTTTCTGTGGATGTGCAACACGTTCTGTAGGAAGCTAAAAAATGCTACTAGGAAATTGTATTGTAAATGGAAAACAACTTTTTTAGCTGGCGTCATTCTAAGCAGCAGGACCTTCTTAATGTCCGATTCTGGTTCTTGATTGTTTGAGTTACTGTCTTATGGTCTTTTTTTCCTACCATCAAGGTTAATTTGTCATCCATCTCTGCTTGTCTGCACCTGGATTCTCCCCTTTCTACCTCCAAAAGCTGCTTAACTTCAGGATAAAGAGTTTTACATGTTCATCTATCTAGAAAAATAAAACTTATGTAACTCACCATAACTATGTATCTGTGTTGTCCATTTTCATTCTTCCTCAATGAATGGTTAGGATCAGATTCTAGGATCAGACTCTCGAGCTCCACCCTTACCTATAAAATGCCCCTATCTGTATTACTTCAGATTGTACAATAGCAGCAAACTCAATATCACAAAAAAGGTACCTCAACATAGCTATGGCAGAAAAGTGATAACTGAAAGATCAGGAGCTCAAACAGGAACAACAATAATAATTGCATTAGGTCTCTTCCAAAGTCATGGCTGGGAGAAGGTGGGAGGAACGTTGAGGATGAATGAAAAAAGACAACACAGATGTATAGTAATGGTGAGTACATAACTTTTATATCTGTTGTAGTTTTCATTCATTCCTCAGTGAATGGGGGACAACCCCTAGCTATGTTCACTTTGGGTGGCCCTCATAGGATATTCCAGAGAACTACAAAACCGAATACTGCTCTGTTTCTGGAGATGATATCCAATGTGCAATGAAACATAAAAGTGAGAGCATTAGACAATGTGGCAGCTGCACAAATGTCATCAATGGGGACTGTAGACCAAAAAGCAGCTGATATAGCCATTGAGTTGAATGATCTTTTTGCGGTCTTGGAAGGGTTACATCTTTTAAAGAATAAATATAAGAAATGCAATCCATTTGGCTAGAGTAACTTTTGAGACTGGTCTCCCCATCTTAGAATTAGAAATGGAGACAAACAACTGAGTTTTCCTAAAATGCCTAGTCTTATGAAGTTAAAGCAAAGCTGCCCATGTACATCTACAGGTGAAGGGTATATTCTCCGTTATCAAATTTGGGAAAGAAAACTGGTAAATTGATCACTTGATTGAGGTTTGTTACAGAGGTAACCTTTGGTAGAAAAGAAGGATTAGTGCACAAGTTAACTATTTTTGTGAAAAATCAAGTATGATGGTTTCAGAGTGCTTGTAGTTCAGATATTCATCTTGCTGAAGTTACAGCTACCATAAAGATAATTTTCCAAGACAGAAACTTAAGGTCTACGTTAGCTGAAGATTCAAAGGGACAACATTCCAATGTCTGCAATACCAAAGTTAGATCCCAAGGTGGAGCAGGATCTCCGATTGGAAGTATCAGTAAAAAGGTACCTTAAAAAAAAGGCCTTACGTAATTTAGATGAACCAAAAGAAGCCTAGTCTCTGATGTGGTAGTCGGAGATGGCTGCTAACCAATTTCTGATGGTGGAGAAACTTGCCCCACTTTGAAAGATGGAGACAAGGAAATCTAGAACAGCAGGGAGTGGGGGCAGTGAGGATCCAACTCTCTAGTTGAACCCAAAAAGAAAACCTCTCCCATTTACTCTTATAAATCTTCCCAGTTGAAGGTCTGCGGGATGAAATAATTCAAACTGGGGAAAAAAGCCTGGAATGTCTAGCCATCATTGGAACTAGACACACCATGCAGTCAATTTGAGGCCTGTAATGTTGGGATGAATCATCCCTGATGCGTGCGACTGGAGGTCTGGACTGGGGTCCACTGTCCATGGAGGACATACTACTAGCTGAGACCATAGGAAGGGAAACCACACTTGCTGAGGCCAGAAAGGCGCAATGAGGATTACCTTGCTCCTCAACATGAAAACTTTCTGAAGAAACTTGGTAATTACAGGCAAGGGTGGACAAGCATAAAGGAGACCAAAGGGCCAAACATGGACTAGGGCATCCCTTGGTGACTGTCCCTGAGGGGCAATTTGGGCAAAGAACCTGCTCCATTTTTTTGTTGTGGGGAAAGGTGAACAGATTGCAGCACGGTTGACCCCATTTGTGGAAGATCATATTTGCCACTAATTGGTTGAGAGACCCCTCACGAGGCATTAGGATGGTCCTGCAGAGCTTAACCACAAAGATGCTGGATTTCCCCAGTATATGCATAGCTACAAGAAAGTGGATGATGGAGATTACCCACTGCCAAACCCTCATTGCTTCTCGGCAGAGGGAATAGGATCTGGTTCCCTTCTGTTTGTTAGTTGTACCAAACTACTGACATATTGTCCATCTGAATGGCAATAGTTCCTAGTAGGAGAGCTCTGAAGAGCCTGCAACACTAGAAGCACTGCTCTCATTTCAAGGACATTTGTATGCAAATTGGTCTCTTCTGGAGACCACATGCCTTGAACAGTCCTTCCCAAGTAATGTCCCCCTACGCCAACTGGGAGGCATCCGTGGTGAACGTGGCATTCAGGGAAGGAAAAATAAATGGATACTCCTGACGTTTCTCTTCAAAGTGCATCTATCACATTAAGGATTTCCTGAAAACGTGACATTTTATTGGATGTCAAAAGGGGTGTTGATGAAAAGACCATTGCACTGCTAGAGTCCACTGAAGAATTCTCATATGAAAATGAGCAGTGGGTATTAAGGTCATTGCAGCAGCTGCTGACCCTAGGGCTTTGAGTACAGTTTTTGCCGGGCGAGACAGATAAAGAGCCTGTCTGACATGCAATTCCAAGGCAAGAAGTCTGTTTTGGGGAAGAAAAGCTGAAATTAGTGTATCCAGACGAGCCCCAATAATTTCCAAGACTTGAACTGGTTGAAGTTGTGACTTGGCTAGATTGATTGCAAGTCCCATAGAGTGGGAAAACTGAAGTAATTAATCTTTGGCTCTTTACAAAAGATTCCTGGTCGGTGCAATACAGCCAGTTGTCTAAGCAAGGAAACATTCTGAATCTGAGCAGTCTTAGATAAGCTGCTACCACTGCCATGCATTTGGTGAACACCCTGGGGGCCGTAGTGAGACTGAAGGGCAGGGCTCTGAACAGATAATGACTGGCACCCAGATGGAAGCTTCGCTATCTTCAAGAGCACCTGTTCATTTTGATGCGATAGTATGCATCTTGAAGATCAACAGAGCACATCCTGTTATCCTTCCACTGGAAGGGCAGAATGGACTGAACCGTCACTATCCAGAATTTGGAATTCTTTACAAACTGTAGGGGATAACGGAGATCCAAAATAGGTCTCGGGTCACCTGCTTTCTTTGGCACTGAAAATAACCCTGAGTAGATTCTGAATCCTATTTGATCTGGTGGGACCTCTTGGATGACTGTCCAGCAGCCTTTGAATCTCTAGAGCTGCTCAATCCCTTTGGGTGGAACACTAGGGAGACATTTCCCTTGTTTTTAGGAAATTTGTAAAAAGGGAATAAAATATCCTCTGGATATGACCCTTTGCAGTCATGAATCTTTTGTGATGGCTATCTAGGCTTTTAGGTGCAAAGACAAGCACCCCCCACCCCCAATTGTCTCCAGAAGAGGAGTGTCAGGCAACTTTCAGGAGCGCTGAAAAGGTCTGTCTGAGAAGGAATCATCAGACTCTTGATTCTGTGGACCCCCTCTGCTGAACGGGTGGGTGTCTTCTGTTGCAGTTATTCCCTAATCTGCCTCGTGACTCTTGGAAAGGTCCTTGAGAGTTGCAAACTACAACTTTTTACTACTGCACTGACTCCTGGAAAATGGTCTCTGCAGGATAGAAAAGTGGACTCCCACGGCAGATAAGGTATTTCCATCCTTCTCAATGTGGGAGAAGGATCTCCTTCACAGTTGTCCCACACAAGGAAGATCCATCAAAAGGAGTGTTGCTGAATGATGCCTTGAAGGGCTCCACAAAATTGTATAACTGCATACAGGCATGTCTCCTATGGTTATGCCTGAACTGTCCCCCCCCCTGTGAAGAAGCTTCAAGCTGCATGTGAGATTAACCTCATTAACACATTAGCAGTGGATTGCAGGATGGACAGCTGTGAGGAAAAAGACTTCTGTTTCTCTGTGGACATGGATCCATGGGTAGAGTTGGAGTATTCCTTAACCTAGTGAAATGTGTCAAGTAATTCAATGATCATAAGGCAGAAGTAGTTGATGCATATGCTCACTTCCCAAACCTGTCCAACACCCTAGACTCCCTATTAGAGGGATAAACAGTGGAGCTCTGTTCAGCCATCTCCTTTTTAGTGGCTGCCGCATCCACCATAACATCTGCAAGAATTCCCTTGATCCAGTGTTGTCTGTTGGAGGGCACTCTCAAAATCTTGTCCGGGTGTTTAGGTATCAGTTCCACCGAGTCCAGCTCCCTCCATGCCTTGCGGGAGACAAGGTCTATAAGCTCATCTGCAGGTGGGGTGAGCCAAGATACAGATGGCCCAGACCCTAAGGCTTTCAAGAACACAGACTCTTCATGGGAAGGGGTTTGGAAAGACATCTTCAGGTAGAGATCTAGTGGACCCTTCTCCATTCAAATTGGGGTCTTCTGTGAGGGATTCCTGTGGGGAATCCAAGTCTCTCCTCTTGCATGACCTCTTCTGAGGAACCTCTTCAGTGGGGTGTTCTGGAGCATTGTCAAAAGAAGTGGGGAGTTCCTTGGCAGGAACTACTTGGAAGCTCATGTGGGCTGGCAGTCCCTGAGGCATGGGATGAGAAGACTTAAATAAGTTCTGATGAATGAACAGGGATTGGATCTGAAGAAGTAAGAGTCAACACTGCTCTAGGGTGAGACAAAACCCTCTCCACCACCTCAAAAGCAGAAGGACCAGGAGAAGCAGAGGACAATCGAACAGGAGCACAGACTCTCGGTGTAGATGATACCAGGCCTTCTCTGACCCTCTGCTACAATGGAGGAGTCCGCACCAAGCTGTTCAGAACTGAAGTTCGGAGGGGAAACAATGGCTCCAAAAACTTTAAAGTCAAAGTTAACCCCTTGGATTTGGCACCAAATGTTCTGCTCCGAGAATCATCATGCTCAAACAGGGTAGGAACCAATCAGATCAGGGAGGGCACCGGAGTGGAAAGAAAAAGGGATCTTTGGATCAGACAGTTCAACACTTTGGGATCTTGGAACAGAGGGCTCTGAAACAGCAGGTCAGATCAGAGAAGAAACAGGCTGAAAGGAAAGTTTAAGGCTCATGGATCCGATGGAAGACCGAACTAACAAGACCCCCATCTGGAGCTGTGTTCTGACAAATTTTATAATCCTATCCCACCTCTGACTCAAAGACTATGGGAGGACCTAACTGAGGAAGAAATGGATTGTGGCCTACAAAACTTAGGCATCTCCTGGAGAAAGGAAACCCTTAACCTCAGGGATACTGTATCTGGGGAAAATATTGGGAGTATGGAGTCAAGATGACTTTGCAACAGTGGTTGCTGGATCCGAAGACTTCGGATCCAAGTTCTTTGAGATCTTGTTAGGAGATTCAGAAAAAGGTGCTGAATAAGGAGACTGTGTAAGGGAATGTTTTCACTGCTTCCTGGGCTCCTCTGACGTTTGAAAGGAGGTTTGAACCCATGCGGAAGTACCACCAGTGGAAGAAGCAGCAGCTGGAATGAGACATTTTAGAATGAGTTTATTTCTTCTGTTGCTAATGATCTTAGAGCTAAATGCCACACATATGGAGCAGGAGGTGTCCAATGTGCAGGGCCCAAACAATAGATGAATTCCCTGTGGGCAGAGTTGGGGATCTTATGCCCACTGTAAGTGCACTTTTTGAACCCAGTAGGATTATCAGCAGTCGCAAAAAAGGAAGTGTTTAAGGAAAAACGTAGAACAAAAAAGGATTTTATTTTTTTTTTACAACTATAACAGTAGGAAATCAAAAGCTTTAATAACTATGGTAAGAAACAGGCTACCTCAGAACGAGGTAAGAAAAAGAAAAATTACCAGCAATGATAACTAAAATTACCAAGAAAACAAACTAGTTTGTGGAAAGAAAAGTTTGTAAAGGAGGTAAGGGAGACATAAGTGTAAGAAAGAAGATTTAAGTAGAAGAAAAACAGTTAAATTCATTCATTAAACCCAATACGAGCTCAAGAAAAGTACAGTTTTGTACCTACCATAAATGTAGATGTTCGAAGATCTACATTGCTGCAGTCCTTACACTTGGGTAGTCCGCTGTCCTCGGTCGGCCCGAATATCAAAGTATTAGGCTGACGTCGGTCAAGGCGCTTAAGACTGACATCAGGACGTCAGGGTACAAATGCGCATGACCGACGTCATATCCTCAGTCTTTTCTTGCCCCAGATGTCAGAAGACCCTAAAAAGAAAGGCCAAAACCAAAAAAACAGCAAAAAACAACCAACCACCCTTGCACTAATCATATGTACAATATATACAAAATCCACAATATTTACAACCCAAACCACACCACCGCCTCTAACTACAGAGGGGAAGGAGGGAGGGTAAATTGGACTGCAGCAATGTAGATCTTCGAACATCTACATTTATGGTAGGTACAAAACTGTACTATGTTCTTCATCTCACATTGCTGCAGTCCTTACACTTGGGTAGAATCCCAAAGCAGAGGTAAGGGAGGATGGCAAAACTATAAAGCATTAGGTGCTGCCAAAATGCCCTGTAAAATTGCAGTGGCAAAACCAGCCCTAGATTTAGAGTAAAGAGGAAGGTGGTAATGCTTAGAGAAAGTATGCACTGAACTCCAAGTGGCTGCCTCTAAAATATCTTTAGTTGCCACCCCCCTTAAAAAAGCTGTAGAAGTGGCAGTAGCCCTAGTGGAATGAGGCCTAATCCCAGCTGGAATCTCCTTACCATGATGGGAATAACAGAAAGCAATACAAAACCCAATCCACTTAGAAATAGTTTGTTTTGAAACAGGCTTGCCCTGAGAACCCAGAGCAAATGAAACAAATAACTGCTGAGACTGCCTGAACCCTTTAGTTCTGCTCAAATAATATCGCAACTGCCTGTGTATATCCAAAGTGTGCAAAATCTTCTCCCCTTTATTTTGGGGTTTGCATAAAAAGTAGGCAAATGAATAGTTTGGTTTAAAGCCACACTAGAAACCACTTTAGGCATAAAGGAAGGATTAGTACGCAAAGATACTCTGTCCTTATGGAAAATTAAGAAAGGCTCAACTGCCATAAGAGCCTGTAATTCAGAAACCCTTCTCGCAGAGGTAATGGCCAACAAAAAAGCAGTCTTCCATGATAAATATTTCAACTCGGCAGTAGCTGCAGGTTCAAAAGGTTGTAGAGTGAGTTTCTCCAACACAAAATTGAGATCCCAAGCAGGAGTAGGAGCTCTACGTGGGGGTCTTATATTCTTTGCCCCTCTAAGGAATTGCTTAAACAAAGGATGAGAAAACAATGGTGGGTCACAGTCATAGTGAGCAGAAATTGCTGCAGCATGAACCTTAATAGAAGAGAAGGACAAACCTTTGTCCAGTAACTCAGCAAGATATTGAAGAGCCACACTTAAATTAGGCTTAGAAACATCAAATTCCTTTGCTGCACTCCAAAATAAAAATCTCTTCCATTTATCCACGTACACTTTCCTTGTACTAGGCCTTCTGGCCTCCAAAATAACATTCAAAACTTGCTGTGGCAGCTGAGACCCTCCAGGGTTTAAAACAGAATATGCCAGGCTGTTAGGTGAAGAGAGTGAAGTTTGACATTGAGTAAATGACTGTTCTCCTGAGACAGCAGGTGTGGAATTGAAGGCAAAGGCCATGGAGGCTCCCGTACCAGACTTCTCAGTAATGGGTACCAGTGCTGTCGAGGCCAATCTGGAGCTATTAAAATCATCTTTGGCTTGTCCTGTCTGACCTTTAGGAGTACCTTTGGGAGGAGAGGCAGAGGTGGAAAGGCATACACATGAAGATTGCTCCAATTGAAAGAAAGAGCATCCACTTTCCAAGCTGTGGGATGAAACCTTTTGTGCAAAACTTTGGCAGCTGGTAGTTTAGTGGAGAAGCGAACAGATCTATGTCTGGAGTTCCCCATGACACTGTCAATTTCTGAAATACATGAGGATCCAATTTCCACTCGTGGGGATCCATAATTCGCCTGCTCAACACATCTGCTAAGGAGTTCTGTGCTCCGGCAGAAACCTTGCCTGAAGATTCAGCTGTAAACTGAGAGCAGTCTCCCACAAAATCATTGCTTGTCTGCATAGAGGATAAGAATGTGTTCCCCCTTGCTTGTTGATGTACCACATGACAGTTGTGTTGTCTGTTAGAACCAACACCTGCCCTGGAAGAAGTAAATCCTTGAAAGCTATTAATGCAAATTGGACTGCTAACATCTCCTTCAAGTTGATATGTAGATGTTGTAGTCTGGCAGGCCACGTGTCTTGTATCCACTTTCCATTTAGATGAGCTCCCCAAGCTTTGTCTGAGGCATCTGTCGTTAGAATCTGACTCGCCTCTGGCCGGGTCACAGAGAGTCCCTTGTTTAGGTGACATTCCTGAGCCCACCACAAAAATTCCTTTTGAATGCAAGGTATTATCTGAATGACAGTGTCCATATCTTGGCAGTGCTGTGTCCATACATTTTGAGATACCATTGTAGCTTCCTCATATGCAGTTTGGCATTGGGAAGCACCAGAATACAAGATGCCATGAACCCCAAGGCTTGAAGGACTGTCCTTGCAGTCAGCCTGGACTGATGAGACAATTGATGGAAGTAAAGGGAAAGATTCTTTTGTTTGTCCGGGGTCAAAAGGCCATCTGGGATGCTGTATTCAGTCTCACACCCAGAAAGCACATGTCCTGAGAGGGTACTAGACTGGACTTTATTTCGTTCACAGAATACCCCAGGCATCTTAGCACTGCTATCACATATTGCAAATGATGAAGAAGTTCGTCCCTTCCTTGAGCCAGAATCAGGCAATCATCCAAATAAGGATAGATCTGTATTCCTTTTAGCCTGAAGAAAGCTATCACTGGAGCCAGAACCTTCGTGAACACTCTGGGCGCAGTAGATAAGCCAAAGGGCAATGCAGAGAACTGATAATGAGAAGTCCCAGCCCGAAAACGCAGATACTTCCTGCAACTTAGCCTGATAGGAACATGAAGGTAAGCCTCCTTGAGATCCAGAGTCACCATCCAGTGATCTTTGCCCAGCAGAGGTAAAAGCTGTTGTAACGTCAACATTTTGAACTTGGGAATGTCCAGATAAGTGTTGAGGACAGATAAATCCAAAATTGGTCTCCACGTGTTCCCCTTCTTTGGTACTAGGAACAGGCGAGAATAAAATCCTAGGCCCACTTCTGGCAGAGGGACCGGCTGTATGGCCCCTATTTGAAGCAGCAGAGAAATTTGTTTGTGAGCCTCTATTCTTTGCTGAGGAGGAACGTCTGGCATGCCTTTGAAAGGAGGCAAGGTATGGAAATAAAACTTGTAACCTTGGCGTATGATATCCAATACCCATCTGTCTTGGGTAATTAAACTCTAATTTTCCTTGAAGAGTGCCAACCTTCCTCCCAAAGGTGCTGCCAGACAAGAAGGCTCTGGCAGCTGAAAAGGTAGGTCATTGGGCCTGTTTACGAAAGGACTGGCCCCTGCCCTCACCCGAAGACTGTGCAGGTGAACTCCCTGTTCTAGGTCTGAAAGAGCCCTGAGCTCTGCCCCTACCACGTCTAGATCTACCCCTAGACTGTGAATCATAAGAAGGGTACGTCCACCCCTTAGCAGGCCAATTCCTACTAAATTTCGGAGGCTGAACTTGCAAAAAATCTTTAACAGTCTGCATAGACTTAGCCTTGTCTTCCATTTTCTTTAAGACTGCTTCCACAGGTGAACCAAACAACACATCAGACTGTAAAGGAGCATCTAAAATCCTTGTCTTAACATGGTCAGATAAATTCTGATCCCTCAGCCAGGCGTGCCTGCGAAGAACTGACCCAGTGGCAGCCACCCTAGACGAGGCCTGTACAGCATCAAAACCACATTGTAAAGAGTGCTTACCCACCTGTTCAGAAACATGTACCAAATCTTGTAATTCTTTACACTCAATACCTTCCGCCAGAGCATCAACCTTAGACTTCAATTGAGAAAGAAGATAGTTTTGATATTTCAACATGTGAAACTGGCAATTCAAAGCCCTCATAGCTAAGGTGGAAGTAGTATAGACTTTCTTTCCCCATCTATCCAAAGCCCTGGCCTCTTTATCTGGAGGAACCGGATTTTTACAACAGAGGCCTTGACACCCTTAGGTCCCTGACTAACAGTTTCTGGGTCCGCCCTAGGACTCTTATAAAGATATTTATGAGCTTCAGGCACCCTGTAATACCTGTCCAGTTTAACAGGAGCAGGAGGCAAAGAATCAGGATTAAGTGAAGCCTCTGCAAACACATCTTCCACAACATCCAGAACAGGTGGTATAGCCAAAGGCCTATGCTGGGGTAAAAGCAAAAATTCCCCAAGCCTTTTCCTGGAATCAGAGAATTCCTGACCTTCCCACTTAAAATGTTCCCTCATGGAATGAAGAGTCTCTGAAAAAGAAAAATCCTCTGGAGGAGAAGCAGAAGGAGTAGAATCATCCACATCAGAATCAGAATAAGGAGAATACTCCTGCAAGTCTTCAGCCGAAGACTCTGAAACATCCGAAGCCTGCTCAAAACTCCCCAACTCTGGTTCCACCCTAGGCCTCTTATCAGGAGGGGGCAAAGAACCTCTAATCAAAGTAATTAAATCTTCTGCCATTTTAAGCATGTGCTTCTTGGGCACAGATCCTGAAGAACTAGGAGTGACACCAACAGAAGCTAAACCTGGCCTGCCTCTGGGAGAAGCCTTAGAAACAGAAGGAGAGGGCCTAACCACCCTAGGAAGGGAGGGGAGTACAGTAACCTGAGAAGCCCCTTCAGCCTGACCTGCCTCCTGAGAGGCCACATCCTGCAATATCAAAGTCTCCCCCTGGGACTCCAGAGAAGCCTCCGGCGGAACCACCGGTTCCACTGACGCCTCTAAAGAACCGGCGTCCGGTACGGACGACTCTTCTTGCCTGGGTTTAGCTGCTTTGTCTTTGCGCTTCTTCGAAGAAGCGGGCGTCGGAGCATCCGACGGCATATTATAATTGCACCGCTTCCCGAAGACCAACCTGGCACAATCTAACCTTCGCTTAATAGTGCGCTTATTGAACCTAGCACAAAAGCGACACCCAACAACGTCGTGCTCAGGCCCCAAACAAGGAATACACAAAGTATGATAATCTCTATGCGGTATCTGTTTCCCACAAGAAATACAGTTATTCACTTTTTCTGACATCCGGTAAACCACTGAGGCAAGAAAAAACTAAAATATTCCCCAACGGGGTACTTAGCCAACTTTGACTCGGTCTGAAACTCCGAATTCGAAAAATTTCAGAACGCTGAACGGCACTTGCAACGCTGCTTCTGCATCAGACCATGCGGCAAAAAAGACTGAGGATATGACGTCGGTCATGCGCATTTGTACCTTGACGTCCTGATGTCAGTCTTAAGCGCCTTGACCGACGTCAGCCTAATACTTTGATATTCGGGCCGACCGAGGACAGCGGACTACCCAAGTGTAAGGACTGCAGCAATGTGAGATGAAGAACATTCACAATCCTGACTGATCTTGAAGAGCGACAAAGAAGATCTGGAAGTAATACAGATAGTCAAGGGCAATATGGCTAAGGGAGGAGCTGGAGTCTGGGATCCTAGAATCTAAAGAATGGTGCCAAGTTTTATCAGAGGACTGGATCCAAACCATTCATTGAGGAACAAATGAAAATGACATCAGATCAAAAGCTTCCTCTTTCAGATCTTAACTTTGTGCTTGAAAAGCTTACTGTGTGTTTCTATGTGAACCAGTTCATCAGTATGAATTTAGGTGCTAATGGAAAGCTGTTTTAATTACAGCTCTGAGTTTAGCTGAGAGAGAACTGGAGTTACAACCTCTTATGGTAAAAGTTAACTCTACCTTATTTTCCACAATGACAGAGTTTCTTTGAGAACTAATCCTCTGCTATGTCTTAAATGGTCTGAGTTTATCTTGAGCCAGTCTGTTAATTTCACACTCTTTCCTGATCCCAAGAACAAGGGAGAGAGAATTCTTCAAACTATATACTTCCATAGGCAGATCAGATACTACCTTTTCAAAATTCAAACTTTCAGGAAAACTGAACTGCTGTTGTGCTCTGTGAAGGAAGAGGAAAAGTACAACCAGTGTCAAATTAGATATTTCTAGATGAATGCCTAATGCTATTTCAGTTCTAAGCAAGGTCCCATTCCACTATAGCTTTGGCTTTTTTGTTAGCTTTCTGAAAAGGTGTAAACTCTAGAAGTAATCTAGAGGCAGCCAGTTGGTCTTCAATCCAACCACCAATCCTTATACATCTAACAATCTTGTGTTTTGAAGTGTCAGATTTTAGGCCTTCTGTAGCGATATAGTCACTGAATGGGCCATATAAGATGGACATTTGTGAATCCAGGACAAAAAAAATGTAAACGTGCAAAATTATGCTTTTTTTATCAGGATATGGCAGAGTTAGAGTGAATATGCGTGTTATGCAGGGGTTGCAGTGGGTTTCACCATACTAGCTATGGTCCATTTCATAAAGCAAAGCAAAAACAGTACAGGGCAAGATAACCTATAAAAATTAGGCAAACCTGTGTAAATAACTTATCTGCTGGTTAACTGTATGAATGTCATGTTTTTGTTACTGGAAAAGTAAAGACTTTGTTTTCAGAATTGTAAATGGCTAGGACCAAAATACAGGAAATGAATGACATATTTAAACAAAGTGAAAGAGTAAGAGGTACTGGAGCATACGTTAATGTAATGTACAGTACAGCTGAAAATTGCAAGAAACAGTAAAATGCAAAAGACTGAATATGATGTGTCTGCCTATACAAGGCATGACGCAGGTTATGGAAGACTACATACTGCATCTCAAATACAAAGATGCATTAAATCCTTTAAGGTTTTGCATGCAAAAACATGCAGTTAATTTAAAATACGTGCTATTCATAATGAAAATCTGCTGAGTGAATCGAAAGATGTTTGATGGCATTTGCTGTCTACATGGAATATCTCTGTGTGCACGCATGGGGCTGGAATGGATTGACTGCATGTTTTTAACAAGCTTAAATTCATTACTGTGGCTATTATGCAGGTTATTTATTCATATGATCATGATCAGACATTAGAGATGTAAACAAAAGTGGCTGTAAATAATGGGTGCATCAGTCTGTGTTAAGATGCATATGTGTAGGAGGTTAAAATATATTGTCACTGCCAATTACTTTATTTCAATCTGATATCGGAGACTTACACAGTCAATAAGTGGGTAAAATTGCTGTGCATGTGGGAGTTAGTGTAAGATAATGAGCCCAAGCAACACTGACATTGTTTTGCTCAAGCAGAACAGTCATTATTCTGGCTTTGCAGACCCAACAATTATTTGTGTGAAGTAAGCTGAAATTCTTTATTGTGACTACTGCCTGTGTGAACCAAAGCTAAAATACATTAATATGGACATTTTATAGACAACTGAGATGTATGCAGTCAAAAAAGCAGCTATAACTGATGTGTATGGTGGCACACTGTAGATAAAAATAAATGACTTAACTGTAATTTGCTTATGTTACTCTCTTCTGACATTGCAGGACTTCTGTGTATATGTATAAAAGAAGCTGGGATATTTTACTGTGGCTACTGTGTGTGAGAAAATAGTGAAACACATTAAATGGTAACTTTATTGATACACTACAATCACCGAAAACAAACATACTATGTATGTGTTAGATCAGGGATTACCATTTTATAGTTTATTTTATTTATTTTACATTTGTTGACCAGGTTTGTCCAACTGAGCTGAAGAGCTCTTTTTCAGCGAAGGCCCGGGGAGAAAAGCTCCATCATATTATACAACAGAATTACATTAAACAGCAGTAATACAGATATTTTACAATTAATTTAGTAACATAACAGTGACAGACATCAGGAATACACCTACAGCTCTTGTATGTTATTTAAAAGAAAGCAATACATGACAAAGATGACTGAAAATTACTGGCATATGAGGACACAAAGTCCAGTGTAGACAACTACTACTGGATGTTTGCCTGAGGTGTTGGCTTATTTAATTTTGGAAGACAGTGTAAAGAGTAGTGTAGGAAGGCTGAAAGAGAGAGCAGGAGGTAGATTGTATTATGGAAAGTAGGGAATATTTAAGGAGGGAGAGTGCAGTGACAGGACCAGTGACTTTTAAAGTACTCTTTAGTGTCTACCTTAAACTGTTTATGAATTGTGAGGGTTCTGATTTCTAGTGGAAGCTTATTCCAAGCAATAATGGGGCGATAGCCATACAAGTTGCATTCAATTTTAGACTTGGGTTTGCAGATTTGGAGCAGGTCCTGGTTAGAGCTTCGGAGAGGTCTAGTGAGAGAATAATGGGAGATGAGAGTGCTGGGCAATAAGAAGATTGCTACAGGAGAGTGAATGATCTGGAGCTGAGAGAGGAAAAGCTGGTGGGGTAAATTCAAGCCAGTTTAGGTGTTTGAGAGAGAGACAGACACACACTGGTGGGATTTGTAGGTTTGTTGAGCAGCAAATCTGGCTATCTTGTTGTAGGTAGATTTGAGTTTAGTCATGACTGATGAGTTAAGATTTGTGAGAATTTGAGAGTTGTACATTAGACTGGGTAGAAGGTAAGCAAGACAAAGTAACTTTGGCTTCAGAGGTAAGGAATTTCTTGTTTCAGTAAAGGAGCCCAAGTTTCAGGCGAGTCTTCTTAATACAGTTAACGTGCATGTCAAACTTAAGTTAGTCATCGATGGTGACGCCTAAAAACTTAGTGCTAGATTTTACCTGAATGGAAGTGTTATTAAAACAGAGTATGGAGGAGGAGGATTTAATATTGTTAAAAGTTTTGGGAAGGAAGAGTAATAGCTTTGTTTTTTTGGGTTAAGGATGAGCTGTTTATTGCAGAGCCATATTTCAACTGATTTAAAAGATGTCCGAGTAGCTGAGAGGAGCTCGGAGAGTGAGTTGCCAATGGAGATGACTGTAGAGTCATCTGAGTATTGTACTAAGGATGCCTGAGGATGAAGTATAGATCTGATTAGTAAAGATATTAAAAAATAAAGGCCCAAGGATAGATCCTTGAGGGACACCCATTTTTACAGGGAGAGGAGGCGAGAGTGCAGAGTGCCACCTCACTGACTGAGACCTGTCAGAGAGGTAAGCTAGAGAACCATGCAACAGTATCAGAGCAAAAGTTAAGTTTATGCAGGTTATGTAGCAGAATAAAGTGGGAGACTGTCAAAAGCTTTTGAGAAGTCCAGGAATAGACGAGAAATAAATTTATGATCATCCCTGGCTAGAGAGACTGTGTTGAGGAAGGATAACAGAGCAGCATTAGTACTATGCGTGGGTCTGAAGCCATGTTGAGTGGGTGTAAGAAGATTTTCCTGCATTAGATATTGCATAACTTGTTTATGTATGTATTTCTCCAGTACGTTAGAGAGAGGGGAGAGGATGGTGATAGGTCTAAAATTGGAAATGTCAGAGGAGTTACCCCCCTTTGTGTATAGGTAGTGTGTAGAATTCTTTTTCCAGATGGAAGGGACTTAAGATTCAGAGATAGAGCAATTAATTAAGATAGATGCAGGGAGAGCAAGAGAGTCAGCTGCTAGTTGAAGAAAAGTGGAGGGGATATTGTCAGTTGATGCTGAGTATGGCTTTAGCTTGGAAAGTAGAGTTTTGATGTAGGTAGTAGGTACAGGTTTGAGGGTGAAGGTATTTGAGGGGTGAGTATTAGGAGCAAGTTCAGAGAAGTTGGAGGTCTTAGTAGTAGAGGAGTTTGGGTTGGGGTTGAGTAGCTTAGATGCTGAATCTATAAAATAGGTATTGACGTTTGTGGCAGTTTCTTCAGGTGTCCTGTCTGGGCATAGACTGGGGGAACAAGGATTACCAGGATGTAATAGTTGATTAATAGAGTTCCAGAATTTTGTAGGATTACATCTTTAAGGCAGTAGGGGGTTTGCAATAGAAGTCCTTTTTATCTTTGTTTACATGCTTTGTCAGATTTCTGAGTTCTTTTTATTTTTGCAAGTCTGTGGATATCTTAGTTTGGGACCACCTTTTCCATAGTCGGTCTCTAGTTTTCATAAGGATACGAGCAGCTTTAGATAGCCATGGAGATATGCTGGATTTAATGTGGACTATGTGAGGGGGTGCAAGTGAGTCTAAGATGCTAAGAAAGGCAGAGATGAATGCTATAACTGCTTCAAGTGGGTAAGGAAGTTCCAGAGTTTACTTTAGAGAAGAGGGTATTGAAGGCTACTGGATTTAAGTTAGAGAGTTTATGACAGATAATAGACTGGGGTAGTTTAGCAAGGTGGGGAGTGAACCTATGCACTTTTATACGGGAGTGTTCACTCAGGTTTGGTAGAGATTCAGGGGTGTGATATTTGGAAGGATTAGAGACAAGTATCCAATCTATTAGGGTGCAAGAGGTGTGAGAATTGTTTGGGTGGGTAGGTTAGGAGATTAGCTGAGTAAAGCCATATAAATTGTGAGTCAGAGAATTTGGATTACTAAAAATTAACCAGTTAATATTGACACCCCCAAGAATAATAATTTAATTGGGGATACGTTGAGAAAAGTATGAGAGAATGTTTTCTAGCAAAGTTATGTTGTCCTTTGGTGGAATATAGATGGCTGCCACTGTGATAGTGGTATGGTTATTGATTTTGAGGTTAGCAGTAAGTAGTTCAGGAGGTGAAAAGAATGGGATGGGTTTTGTTAGACTAGTTAGAGTGAGGTGGTTAGCATAGGCAATTGCTACTCTACCCCCTTTTTTGTTTTGATGATCTAAGCGGAGTATATTATAGCTGGGGGGGAGAACGTCTTTATCGGGGGTTTGGGGTTTTAGCCAGGTTTCTGTTACAGTAATAATTATTAGACATTAGACAGGCTAAAGAATAAAATGGGCCTAGAAATAGTGTTTCATTTATGCGTACATTCTTAGAAAAGCAGAAATAATATTTTACTGAATGTTGACCTTGCTGGCTAAGCATGAGAATACAGTTTCGCAAGGGAAGACTGCAGACGGTTCTTGTTCTGTTCTTTTCTCAAGGGAAGAATCAAGAGAAGGTAATAGCCAGGCACCTATGAGGCCACAAGACATAGCCTGAGAACAAAGGTTAGGGGTGTGAATGTAGTCTAGAGAGGAAAATTACTTGGTTGAAAGGATATATGTGGTGTGGTGTGGTGTGGTGTACAAGATAGCAGGTCAGTCATGTCTGATGCAAGACGTGTTCAGATGCAAGACTGGTTTAGATTAAGTTACTATATTCATGCTTATAGTTATGTTATATGTGTATTTCTGGTTATGGTGATTTGAATATGGTGCTATAACACTAATATCTGCTGCTTCTACTGGATGTTACACACTGAAATAAAACCCTTTAAAGGAAACAAAAACTCTGATTTTTTTTTATAATGGCGCCTGAATGAGCCTGCTATCTGGGGAGAAATGTACAATTCTTGCACCCAGTAAGCAGCTACTCTGGACAATCGAAACATCACAGTCAGTTGTAGTGTGTAACCCTTTCAAATCTGGTTTCCAGTGCAGCATATATTTTAAGTTCACAGTGACTGTTTTCTAAGTCAATACAGCAGAAGTACTAAGGACATTTCGACAGTGCTCGGGAGGTTTTCCAGCTGAGAGGCCCAGCAAAGGTAAACAGTGCTACAGACCAGCCATTCAGTTAAGGCATCGTTCATTTCCAGACTTGGTCACATTGGTATTTTTCCAGACGAGGGCAGTATATCCATACCTCTACAGAAGACTTCAGCAACTCCAGCTCTCACCTCTTCAGACAACAGCCACAACAGACGGTGTTTCAATCTACTTACGTAAACATAACTTTTGTTAACATGGATTTTATAAGTCTACTAGTAAATGTTCCGTTATTTTAGACATCTCTACAGTTGAATTACCTGCTGTTGTATGGTCCAAAATTATGGACTGGGTTGTACAACAATGTGTTCAATGTGATGACAGAATTTTTTTTTTTTAAGTGTACTGCTAAATTTCAGATTCTTGCTAAAGCTGTGCTAGGCATGCATAACTACATGTTGTATCAGAATTCCAGTACTCCGAGCACTAATGTTAGTGTTATTCAGAGAGCGGTAATACCAGTGCATTCTGTGACAATTGAGGATTTACATACTTTACTTAGCAAACTTAATGCTTCACGAAAAGAAGTTCAACCTTACTACCAGATTATGATTAATTTCTGTCCAGTTGGAATACAGCCAGTGATGCTGCAAGTGAAAAGGATAAGTTAGTTCAGGAATATAAAAAAAGGCTTGCAGACAAGGATAAGCACATTATCACCTTTAGTCAGGATGCAGGGGAACTTATTAATGGACTAAGATTAATAAGCTAGCATGTCAGATCAAGAGCACTCTTCCTTTCAATAAAAGGAAAGTATCTGCACTGTGAAGGGGAAGAAAGCACTCCAAATGCACGAACAGACTTAACTCAGTTTTAATCCACAATAGTAGATAAAAAACAAACGCTCAACGGAATCAGAGTTTGTCTATCCAAATAGCAGACTTCATCAGATGTGACAGAGTAATTCAAGCCCTTCCCTTAAATACTTCAAATAATCATCAATGAATTATTAAAATGTGCCATTACAAAACCTAATAAATATTCATATATTCCCATTAAACAACAAAGCAAATTGTGGAACCCCCCCCCCAAAAAAAAAACGTAAAACATACATAAAAATATTTTACCCTAAAAACTATTAAATATCAAATGCATTAAAACACTTTTAAAAATGCACATATTATAACATTAAATAAACTACAAAAATGTTAAAACCTTCCATAGCTGCTCAAAGAGCTCCATCTACTGTCCACAATTTGTATTACAGTTAAATAGCGCAAGGAGAACACCAATTTAAAGTCATCAGAAACTAAATACCAAACAACCACTCCAAATTTTTAAATGCATTCTGACCAATCAATTTCAGTTACCAATTAAGTACAATTAAATGACAATAACAAACTAAATAAAAACTGCATATTTTAATATACTAATAAGTTACCACTATTTTCCTGTTTTTAAAAAAAAACACTTTATATTTACCATGTCATTGAGTCTAGGGGAAATATATGAGGCTAACCCAATTTTCCATTTTGCTTCCCTCTGTTCAACCAGGTTTCTAAAATTGCCACCCCTTAAATTCTCTTGAACAACTTGCAGAACTGAAAAGTTAAATTATTTCCAGTTTGCACATTCAATAGAATGCTTATACAAAGCATTATTGAAGTTTTTCTTCTTTATAGCATAATCATGTTCTAAAATTCTCTTCCTTAAAGGCCTGGTGGACATTCCTATATAAAAAGCAGAACATGAAGAACATAGGGCAATATAAACAATGCCCAAAGTACCACAGTCACATCTACCTGGGACCTTTAAAGTCCTCTCTAAACGTGTAAAAAAAAAAAAAAAAAAACATATGGAGCTTCATGGATAAACCTACACGATCTATACCCATTACATTTAAACATGTCCATACCCCCTTCAAAAGAGGTTTTAGACACCAAACCACTGGATTGGAGCATATGTTTAAGACTCTAACTCCTTCTATAAACAAAAAAGCGACTGTCCCCTAGCATGTTAGCTGTATCACTATTTCCTACGATAATCTTCCAATTGCCACAAAGAATTCTATGTATAGCGGAATTAGACATTCATATCCAAGCAAAACCTCCTTAATGTGACCCCCAGCCTCCCCCAAAATGTGCTCCTTTTTTCAGAATCCATGGATTAAAATAGGAGGAAGATCTACCTGCCTTCTAGAAGTAACCTCTTCTGCTGCTTGACTAAGCAAATCTTCTGGATATCCCGTCTCCAATTCTTTTATAAAATCTACCTCATTAATGAATTTACTTTCATCCACTGTCATATGGGAGGCTCTTATAAACTATCCATGTTGAATGTTTCTTTTCATAAAATGAGGGTGAGCACTTTTAAAATGCATATAACTATTACAAGAAGTGCTTTTGGCTGTGAATGCTGCTTAAAAATTTTTGTGAATGTTGTCCCAATCAATACTCGTATCTAAAAAAGAAACTTTTGTTCCATGTTCACCTATGACAAATTTTAAAAAAGTAGTGCTTTGACTTAAAATTCCACATACTGTTGTACATTAATTTTTTTTAACAATAAAAAAACAAATAGTCTGCAAACCTCTTGTAAAAAAAAAACAATATTAGCAAAAAATGAATTTTAGGCAGTATTTCCAAATCCCACCACCCTAAAACAAGGTTTGCATAAGACGACCCAACAGTAGCCCCCATCGCAACCCCCGAGTTGCTTGTAAAAACCACCACTGAAAGTAAAAAACAAATTCAAGTGTGTCTAGTAAACATGTATAAACCATAATGTCATGGTTGGTTAATGTACTGTATTTGCCCAAAAAAACACCTAATATAATCAACCCCCTCTTCCTTGGGAATGCGAGTAAAAAGAGAAACGTCCACCGTTATTAAAATTAAATCATCACACAAGTCAATTGACGAAATAGAAAAAGATGTTAATTGGTCTAAAAAATCCCAAGAATCAGCTACAAATGAAGATAATGCCTTTACATAAGGTTTGAAAATATAATCCAAAAATAAAGATATACAATCTGTAGCACTACCAGAAGCAGAAATAATGGGTCTAAAAGGGAGGTTTGCGGTGGACTTCTGAAGTTTGGGTATCCCAAACACCCAAGTCCACTATAAACCCCCCTTTTAGACCCACTATTTCTGAATCTGGTAGTGCTACAGATTGTATATCTTTATTTTTGGATTGTATTTTTAAACCTTATGTAAAGGCATTACCTTTGTTTGTAGCAGATTCTTGGAATTTTTTAGACCAATTACGGTCTTTTTCTATATCAAGTGACTTGTGTGATGATTTAATTTTAATAGCGGTGGATGTTGTTTCTCTTTTTACTTGCATTCCCAAGGAAGAGGGGGTTGATTATATTAGGTGTTTTTTGGGCAAATACAGTACATTAACCAACCATGACATTACGGTTTATACATGTTTACAAGACATTCTGTTGAAGAATTTTTTTTTTCTTTCAATGGTGGTTTTTACAAGCAACTCAGGGGAGTTGCGATGGGGGTCACTGATGGGCCTACTTATGCAAACCTTGTTTTAGGATGGTGGGATTTGGATATACTGCCTAAAATTCCATTTTTTACTAATATTGTTTTTTACAAGTAGTTTGCAGACGATTTTGTTAAAAAAAGAAAATTTTAATGTACAACATTATGTGGAATTTTTAAGTCAAAGCACTTTTTTCGGCTTTTTCCTGGTTAGGGGTCGCCACAGCGGATCACCTGTCCACTCATGATTGGCAGTGGAGTTTTACAGTGTCGAGTTGCCAACCGGGCACCCAACCTTCCACAGAAGGCACACACATGCACACACTCACATCTAGGGCAAATTTAGTGTGTCCAATCCACCTACAGCATGTCTTTGGGATGTGGGAGGAAACCGGAGCACCCGGAGGAAACCCACGCGACCACAGGGAGGAATTGCAGACTCCGCACAGAAGGCACCCCAGCCGAGGATCGAACCAGAGAACCTCTTGCTGTGAGGCAGCAACGCTAACCGCTGCACCACTGTGGCCGCCCTTTTTAGTCAAAGCACTACTTTTTTTTTAATTTGTTTTAGGTGAACATGGAACAAAAGTTTCTTTTTCAGATGCAAGTATTGATTGGAACAACATTCACAAAAACTTAAGTAGCATTCAGAGGAAAAACACTTCTTGTAATAGTTATGTGCATTTTAAAAGTGCTCCCCCTCATTTTACGAAAAGAAACATTCCACGTGGACAATTTATAAGAGGCTCCCGTATGATAGTGGATGAAAGTAAATTCATTAATGAGGTAGAGTTTACAAAAGAATTATTTAGAGACCAGGGATATCCAGAAGATTTGCTTAGTCAAGCAGCAGAAGAGGTTATTTCTAGAAGGCAGGTAGATTTTCCTATTTTAATCCATGAATTTTCAAAAAAGGAGCCCTTTTTGAGGGAGGCTGGGGGTCACATTGAGAAAGACATTCAGACGTTTTGCTTGGATATCAGTGTCGATAATTCAGCTATACGTAGAATTCTTTGTGACAACTGGAGGATTATCTTAGGAAATAGTGATATAGCTATGGTGCTAGGGGACAGTCCCTCTTGTGCTTATAGGAGGAGTTTGAGTCTTATACATATGCTCCAATCCAGTGGTCTGGTGTCTAGAACCACTTTTGAAGGGGGTATGGGCATGTTTAAATGTAATGGATGTAGATCGTGTAGGTTTATCCATGAAGGTCCATACATTTTTTTAACACATTTAGAGAGGACTTTAAAGGTCCCAGGTAGATGCAATTGTGGTATTTCGGGCATTATTTATATTGCCCTATGCCCATGTTCTTTTTATATAGGAATGTCCACCAGGCCTTTAAGGAAGAGAATTTTAGAGCATGATTATGCTATAAAGAAAAACCTTAATAATGCTTTGTATAAGCATTCTATTGAATGTGCAAACTGGATATAATTCAACATTTCAGTTCTGCAAGTTGTTCAAGGGGATTTAAGGGGTGGTAATTTTAGAAACCTGGTTGAACAGAGGGAAGCAGAATGGCAACTTAGGTTGGCCTCATATTTCCCCTGGACTCAATGGCATGGTTAATATAAAGTGTTTTTTTAAAAAACAGGAAAATAGTGGTAAATTAAATATTAGTATATTAAAATATGCAGTTTTTAAAGTTTTTTATGTTATTGTCATTTAATTGTATTTAACTGGCAAATGAAACAGATTGGTCAGACTGCATTTAAAAATGTGGAGTGGTTGTTTGGTATTTAGTTTCTGATGAAGTTTGTGTGATGAATAGCGAATAATAAAGTTGAACTGCGCTATAAAATTTAAATTGGTGTTCTTGTGTTTTTTGGTCTAGTTGATTTTGCACCTTCGCCTGATCGTTGCTGGTTTTTGGTTCATTACAATTAAATATACTTCATTTTAAATCATTCAAAATAAATTATGGTAATGTGAAGTCAGTAAAGGTGTATATAAAATATTAATTAATATACTGATATTAAGAAATACATACAATAACCATTAAAACATATGTTCTTATAACTTCACTGCTCTAAGTTTAAAAAGAGGGACAAATGAAATGTTATCAACGAGACCTAAGGATAAATTAGCTTGAAGTGTGACTTGCCACCACAGTTCCCTATATCCGATTATTTTCATTTGCCATGGTCCTCCATTCAAACCTTCAACTTCCTCTAATACCAAAAAATAAAAACCTTGCATTGGGGCAAACCTTAGTATGTTTTAAAAGAGCATTCTTCTCTTTATTATTTTGAATGTCATAATAATATTCGTACACTCTTGTAAGTTTCCGCTCTGCTTTGCCCACATAAAAAGCTTCACAATGGTCACACAGAACAAGGTATACCAAACCATAAGAATTACAATTCGAGAAACTTTTACCTTCAATTATTCTATCCCAACTAACCAAAGCCACACTCTCTTTGCGCCAAATATAAGGACACTGGTTGCAAACACATTTATATGTGCCCTTCCTTTTTACCCGAGTATTTACCGTATTACCCTTACGTTTCTCTAGTAGATCTTTCAAATTTTGAGCCCTTTTATAAATAACTAACACGATGCTTAGAAATTTCCCCAGTATCTTAGTCCTACAAATCTACTCCACTCTTTCAATTTTGTTCTCAACTTTAAAAAGGTTTCCATTAAATTCAGTAACAAATGCCCTACTGTATGTTTCATCCTGTTTAATATTCCCTTTATCTAAAGATATTCCATTTACCAAACACTTCCCTAAAGTGGGCTTAAATTTGTCTTTCCTTCTTTTTGTAACCTCCAGTTTGACTTCCTGTATCAAATCCTTGGGACAGCCTCTCTCCATAAAAAGTTTTTCCAAAAACATACATTCACCCTCAAAATCTGTGTTACTGGAAGTTATTCGACTAGCTCTGACAAATTGCCCTTTCAAAATATTTCTTTTCTGCCCCAAAGGATGGGTACTTGTGAAATGTAAATATGAATTTGAGAAAGTTTCCTTTCTATAAATTTTAGATTTGATGCCTTCCTCAGTCTTAAAAATAGTTACATCCAAATAATTGAGTCCAAAGAATAAGTGAATTTTAAAAGATCAGTAGTTTCACTTATATAAGTAATCAACTTCTTTAGTTTGTCGATGGAAGCTGCCCAAAATACACAAATGTCATCCAGGTACCTCTTATAATTGGCCCAACAATTTACACAGAGTTGGAAACATATTTTTCATTCAGCTAAAACAATATCTGCATATGCGAGTGTGCATGCCGCCCCCATTGCTACCCCCTGCAACTGATGAAAATTCTCCACCAAAATATATGAAATTATTTTGCCAAACCAACTCCATTAAATGTAAATAAATGGTATGTTCTATCCTTTTCTTTTCTATTTACTATAACTTCTTCAAAAAATTCCATACCTTTATCATGTGTGATACTGGAGATAAGTCAATTACATCTATTGGCACAAATATAATATTGTTTTCCTATAGATCATGTCTAATATACCCAAGGAAGTCCCAAGAATCCTTCACAATCCCTCTTCCTTCCATAATGCTTTTAATTGTATATCTAAATATTTTGCTACTGAGGTGGTCTTGGAGCCCTCTGCTGAGACTATTAGTCTTAAAGGTGGGTCCACTTCATTTTTATCCACTTTAAGTATCCCAAAAGTTGAGGGTATTTTTGGTTTCTCTATTCTGATACAAATGTAGGTGTCTACATCAGTTAGATGCTCCATTAACATATCAAAGTGACATCAATTTTTTTGATCCGCAATATTAATTTAATTTTTAGAAAAACTACCATATTTACTGGTGTCACCTAAAGTAGACATTTTACCCACATATAAAATAGTGCCCATAATTGTTACTCCACCCACTAATCTGGTTTTATAACTCTTATTTTTAAGCTCGTTGAGCACTTTCCTTTCCCCTATACTAAGATTAGGTCTATACCCACAATTCATATATTCTTTCCTAATTTCTTTCTCAATTAACACCTTTAAGTTCTTTAAATGGGGGTGGAGAGGTGGGTTCCAAGTGCTCAACTAATTTTTCGCCCCTTTACATTTCACAGTAAACACTTAAGATCTAGAATTGTTTTAGTTAGATCACTCGGGTTTGAGGTATAAACCTGAGACCTTTAGATAGACTGAAATAGTCAGTTGTCAATTCTAAAGTACTATAATTAAAAATATTGAAATTGTTACATGTAAATTTAAAAAATTGTTTCTAACAATCTCAAAAATTTCAGGTGTAATTTCATTGTTCCCACCATGTAGTTAAAATCTCCCTCTTGCTCTTCCACCCCTTCACCCCCCCCTCCAGTTCTGATTGTAGAAGGCTCAGTTCCATTTTTTTAACCATTCTGACTGCCGAAGGGGTGGATATTCTAAAAGGTCTTCCAGATTCCCTACACTATCACCATTATAAACATCATAAGGATCATAATTTGACCCCCTATCACCTACTTGATGGTTGTCGGTATCAGAAAAATAAATATTATGTCTAATTTGTTTTGGTTCAGGGTAGCTCCTTTTTTCTTTATATTCAGCTATATCCCTTTCAAGTTTCCTTATTTTTCTATTAACTAAGCCTTCAGTTTTCTCATCAATCCTTTTCCCAATATTTGAGTATTTTTCTCTCACCAATTACAGTAAACAAAAGGTCGTTAGTGATAATATGGTTTAACTCATCAATTTCTTTATGTAACACAGTCTTAATTTTGTCAATTTCCCTAATTGCTCTTGCAATCTAAATTTCACAACAATTAAAAATATCAATAAGTTCTTCATGAAAAGCAGATCCTACCTTAACATTATTGGGGTATTTCCACAACCGTAAACTTTTTGGGACTATGACGAAACAACACATTCTCTTAAATAACTGTTTTCTATCTCCAGCGTTCTATATTTATACATAGAATCTACCAACTTTTTAATACCATTTTCATAAGAGTCAATCTATTGGTTATTTTTATTACCATCCAATTTATTTTGTGGGAAAAACTGCAACCAAACCAGTCCTTCAGCTCAAAATTGTCAACATTAATATCTGCATTTGGGTCTGTATAATCACCTCTATTAAACCAGAGTCCATTGGAATCACTGGGTCGTTGTTCATCAGTTCCATTACTGAATCTGTTCACCCTTAAAATGTTTGGTGTTCTCTGGAAGTCCGGGTCTCCATTCAATACATTTTCCATACTTGTTTCAGGTGCTTGGATATACTCGCCATTATTATTCAGTGTTCCTCGTTTGCATTGCCTAGAAACTTCCTGGTTGTTGACATCACCTCCTTTAAAAATTAGGTTAGCCAAAGATTGGCTAAACGGGGTCAGCAGGCTACCAAATTGAGTAAGCTGTCCAATCAACTTTCTAGTTTCACCGATCTCCTCATACCTTGCCTTTTCGGCTCCTTGTACAGTAACTTCCCCTTCCATATCTCCATAAGACTACCAAAACCAATAGGAGAATAGTGCTGAAATAAACACTACAAACCAATAAAATAAAAGTATCCGCACTGTGAAGGGGAAGAAAGCACTGCAAATGCACAAACAGACTTAACTCAGCTTTATTCCACAATGGTAAATAAGAGACAAACGTTCAATGGAATCACTGCATTTTCGTCTAACCAAACAGACTTCATCAGATGTGATACAGTAATTCAAGTCCTTCCCTTAAATACTTCAAACCATCAATTAAAATGTGCCATGACAAAACCTAATAAATATTCATATAGTCCTATTAAACAACAAAGCAAATTGTGGAAAATACCCCCCCACAAAAACGTAAGACATGCATAAAAAAATACCTTAGTCTAAAAACTATTAAATATCAAATTCATTAAAACACATTTAAAAATGCACATATTATAACATTAAATACATTACAAAATGTTAAAACCTTCCATATCTGCTCAGAGAGCTCCATCTACTGTCCAAAATTTTTATTACAATTAAATCTACTACATTTTAAATCATTCAAAATAAACCATGGTAATGCGAAGTCAGTAAACGTGCATATATAATATTAATATACCGATATTAAGAAAAACATACAATAACCATTAAAACATATGTTCTTATAACTTCGCTACTAAGTTTAAGTGGGACTAATGAAATATCATTGAGACCTGGGGATAAATTACCTTGAAGTATGACTTGCCACCAAAGTTCCTTGTATTCGATTTTTGTTTCCCATGGTCCTCCATTCAAATCTTTTTAAAATGCCTCTAATACAAAAAATAAAATCTTGCATTGGGGCAAACCTTAGTATGTTTAAAAAGAGCGTTATTTGCATTATTATTGTGAATGTCAATCTCTTTGTGGCATATCTTTAGATAAAGTGACTATTAAACAGGATGAAACATACAATACGGCATTTGTTACTGAATTTAATGGAAACGTTTTTAAAGTTAAGAACATAATTGAAAAGGAGTGGAGTAGGTTTGTAGGACTAACAGATACTGGGGAAAATTTCTAAGCATCCTGTTAAAGTTATTTATAAAAGGGCTCAAAAATTGGAAGAGCTACTACAGAAACGTAAGGATAAGGTAAATATTTAGGTAAAAAGGAAGGGCACATATAAATATGGTTCTTGCAACCAGTGTCCCTATATTTGGCACAAAGAGTGTGCATTTGGTTATTAGGGATAGAATAACGGAGGGTAAAGGTTTCTCTAACTGTAATTGTCATGGTTTGGTATACCTTGCTCTATATGTGATCATTGTGAAGCTTTTTATGTGGGCAAAACAGGGTGGAAACTTGAGAGTGTACGAATATTATTATGACATTCAAAATAACGAGAATGACGCTCTTTTTAAACATACCAAGATTGTCCCAATGAAAGGTTTATATTTTTTGGATTAGAGGAAGTTAAAAAAGATCTGAATGGAGGACAATGGGAAATGAAAATCAAACATAGGGAAAACTTTGGTGACAAGTCACACTTCAAGCTAATTTATTCCCAGGTCTCAATGATAATATTTCATTAGTCCCTCTTAAACTTAGAGCAGCAAAGTTATAAGAACATATGTTTTAATGGTTACTGTATGCATTTTTTAATATCAGTATATTAATTAATATTATATATACACCTTTACTGACTTTGCATTACCATGGTTTATTTTGAATGATTTTAAATGAAGTATATTTAATTGTAATAATTGTGGACAGTAGATGGAGCTCTCTGAGCAGATATGGAAGGTTTTAACATTTCTGTAATTTATTTAATGTTATATGTGCATTTTTAAAATAAAGTGTTTTAATGCATTTGATATTGAATAAGTTTTAGAATAAGGTATTTTTTATGCATGTTTTATGTTTTTATTTTTTTTGGGGGGGGGGGGGCATTTTCCCTAATTTGCTTCATTGTTTAATGGGAATATATGAATATTTATTAGGTTTTGTCATGGCACATTTTAATGATTAATTGAGGATTTAAAGTACTTAAGGGAAGGGCTTGAATTACTGTATCACATCTGAAGTAGTCTTATTTGGATAGACGAAAACACTGGGAATCTGTTGAGCGTTTGTCTTAACTACTATTGTGGATTAAAGCTGAGTTAAGTCTGTTTGTGCTTTTGGAGTGCTTTCTTCCCCTTCACAGTGCGGATACTTTTGTTTTATTGGTTCGTAATGTTTATTTCAGTACTATTCTCCTATTGTTTTTGGTTTTGGTCACTCTTCCTTTCAGTCTGAATCTTTGCCTGCAGATGTAGTGGGCATAACCACCTCTCGAGCACTATATCATTCATCAAAACTGTTACAGTTACTCCCTAAATGGGAAGACAGGAGGGGATTATTTCAGAATCTTATGGTTTTTGAGGACTGGTGCAGTAATACTGGGGTTACTTGGGGTCAGGAATTTTCAAAATGTTTTAAGGCTTTTCTTCCAAAAACTCTTAAGACTAATACTGATACATGACTTGCCTCTTAATAACCTTTGTGCCAAGCTCTATTCAGTCGCTTACCGTCTGCTCAGAGGAGACCTGTGCCTGACATACAAGGCCATGTCCAACCCGGAATTAATGAACATGCTTCACCTCAAAAAATCTAAATCCATCAGAACTACAAGGGCAAGAGACTTAAACCTTAACACGGTTATTAATAGGACGTGCTGGAGGGACAGATTAATCACCCAGAGACTCCCTATGCTGTGGAACAAAATCCCGGTACATGTGAGGCAAAGCACCTCGCTGGCTTTGTTCAAGAGAAATCTTGACCAATGGATGGGAGATCGCAGGTATACCCCAGGGATTACCTCAGTGTCACTGCTTGACAGAGGCACAGCAAAATAATGGGCATAGTATCCTTCAAACTAAAGGGGTGGCGAAAGCCACAAAACTCTGGGCTAGGCTTATAAATGCCCTTGGGCAGATAGCCTAGTATGAACCTATGAACCTAAATGCAGCTTTGCAAGCTTTGACACAAAAAAAACATATTTTGACCCTAGGTTGTTAGATAAATTCAGAATTACTAGAACAGACAATATTATGGAAACTACAGCATTGTTTTCTTTAGTGTATGCTGTAGTGCACAATTACTCAGACAAATGAAACAGGACGATAAGAAACAAGTGACTGAAGCTTTTTCGCAAAGAGTTCAGGGACTTGATACAGCTATCAAATTAAATGTAATTGCTACAGCCAAGACCTTTGAGGAAGCTGTCCATTTAGTGGTTAGACAAACAGATTTTGCAAGCATGAGATACCAGTAATAAGATTTTTTCTGTAGATACTGATATTGCAGCAGTGAAGCAGACTTCACCAGTCTCAGCATGTTTTTTTTTTTTTTTGTTTTTTTTGAAGGCTTGGGCATGTCAAAAAACAGTGTCCTAAATACTGGGCATGGAAACACAAGCATGTGGAATCTGGTATTGATGACTTACTTCCAGTTGTTTCCAATAAAGCTAGACAGGTTAAAAGATCTGAGAGTGGGGCAGTGAGTGAGATTAATGACAGACCACCTCTATTCACAGTATGATTCAGTGTATCCTTGTTTGGATGGTTTTAAATATAAACCAGATAAAATACAGACAGCTCCTACAACTTCTGCTCCCAGTGAAAATGACACTGATTTGTTTTCTGAAGGGAGTGCACATAGTGCATGGGGAAAGGCAGGAAATTATGTTAGTTTTTCAGATACAAGGCAGCCCACTATGGTTAATGACTGGGCGAATGATGTAAGCGATGCATAAAGTTCTAGCCCAAGGGATGATCAGAAGCATACCGTAGCTCAGGTTAATGTTGCCAGTGATGTACCAGATTTTCAAATTATGTATGAAGGCTGTGATAGTTAAGAACTGAATCAGTTGATGTATTTGACTTCATTCCAGGCTGGAAAGCACGGCAGACCATACATTTCATTATTCATGGGAAAAGAATCATGTCACAATGTGTTACTTGATACAGGGGCTTCACAGTTTCAGTTACAAACAGACCTCTGCCAGAGGATCCAAGTATAGTTCTCATGCTATCAGGGTTTGAAGGGTCAAAGGTAGCTGCAGTCAGCAGCAAGCCTTTGGAGATTAGATTTTTAAATAAAGTCAATCAGCCTGAAAAGAAAATAACAGAAAAATTCTTGTTATATCCCCAGTGTGATAGTACCATTTTGGGAATGGACATTTTGTCAGAATTGGATGTTGTGTTAGATTTTAACAAGCTATTGTATAGGAATAAAGATACTATGATATGTACAGTGGTGCAGAGAGAAGAGATGTTCAAAAAGATTTATGCAGTAGACTGCACAGAACAGGGGCAGGATTTAAGATATCAACTGAAGCAAGAATCTTCAGAATTATCAGCTAAAGATAAAACAAACTGTGGTCTGGTCGCCAACGCCACTATAAGGGCTGAGGAGCCTACAGACAGGTTACCATAATACCCCATTCCACAAGAAGCAGTGGAGGATATTTGTAAATGCATTACAGACTGGGAAAGGAAATGTATTATAGTCATACAATCTAGCCAGTGTAATTCACCCATGAGGCCAGTAAAGGACGGTAGTTACAGATGAATTTTAGACTTGAGGCTAGCAAATAAGTTGACAACTCCAGCAGCACATGTTGTGCCTGATATACCTGCACAGCTGTTAAACTAGATCTACAGAGTAAATGGTTTACAGTTATTTATTTAGAAAACTGATTTTTTTTTTTGCTATACCTTTAGATGAATCTTCACAGAAGCGGTTTGCTTTTACCTTTGAGGATACACAGTATTTAATGACATGCCTACCAATGGGTTTTGTAAATTTTCCAGTGCCGTTTCCTCAGACACTGGCACTGCAGCCATTGAACTATGGCAATAAAGTGTTACAATATATATAGATGATATTCTGATACAAACAGGGGAGGAGCATTTGCAGATACTACATGATGTCTTACTGGTTTTGCAGAAAGCTGGGTTCTAAGTCAATGCCAACAAAATGCAGTTAAAACAACAGGTCAAAGTCTTGGGAGTAACTGTATAGCCCCGGGTTCAGTACACCTGCAGGGAAAGGGTGCAATCTATCCTGAGTATGCCCTTACCTACCACCATTCAGGATTTACAAACATTTTTGAGAATCATGAATTATAATAGGGAATGTATGGAAGACTTATGCAGTCTTGGCAGTATAAAATGATTAATGTAAAAATGCCCAGTACTACAATTTTGGTATGGTCAGAAGAGGAAAAGAAGCCAGTGGAGGCATTGAAGCAAAAGCAGGCAGTAGTTACTGAATAAATTATACCAGTAGCAAAATATCCTTTTTATGTGCAACCAACAGCAGGAACTGACAGCATTTCTGCAGTCCTGCTACAAAGATACCCTCATGCCATATTAGCAGGGAATTCAGACCAGAATAGGAGCTATTATTTTTTTTAGTAGAATGTTGACATCAGTGGAGAAGAGTTATTATCTTTGTGTAAAGGCTTTGTTAGCTATATTAATGGGGAATTCAACAGTCAGAATTTATAACACAGTTCTCCCCAATAATAGTGCAAACACCACACCACACAGTCAAGACCCTACTGTATTCCGACAGACGCAGACCTGTGAATCAGGCCACATTAAGTGGATTATAGCTTTAGAACAGAAGAATATTTTTGTAGAGGTTGGGGAAAATAGTTGCTTTATGAACGGACTCCTCATGTTTGTGAGGAAACAGATGGACAAGGTTCCTAATTCACCTTTTTCAGACCAATTTAATAGAGAGGCCAGGTATGTGTATGTGGATGGTTCAAAATTTTATGAGGAAGGCACATATACAGGATTTCCAGTTTACACTAATACTGCACAACCAGAGACTCATATGATTAAGATGAGTATCTGTCAGCCCAACGAGCAGAGTTGGAGTCTGTGCTATATGCTATAAAGCAGTATGGAGACAGTAACATTATTAGTGACAGCTCCTATGTGGTAACAGCCCTTACCATATATTTGGAAATTTGGGCTAAGAGGGGATTTGTGGACAGCAAAGGTAAATCTTTAAAGCATACAGCAGTTATGAAGGAGTTAAATGACTTAAGAGTGGAAAAACAAAAATAAATGGAGCATCTGCAAGGTAAAGGCACATCAAGTAAGATAAAGTAATCTTCACATTACTGGCAATTCCATAACGGATGTAGCAGCAAAAAAACTGCCAAGGAGGGGATTTACTTATTTATTTTATATTTGTTAACAGGGGAAGTCCGACTGCTCACACATCCATTTTCAGCAGAGGCCCAGGGAGAAAAGCTAGAATAGCATATCATAAAGAAGTTACACAATATCATACAGAGATGCAAGTTTCATAGAAATGTAAGTTATGTATAGATCAACAATTCCTTTAGTAAAGTCAGCATACAGCATTCTAGTAGTAGGGTTTATATAGAATATAAAATATAAACAAGAATTTTTTTTTTTGTCTTTCTAAATTATGAGTACTCTCTCTATATCCAGTGCAGTGGGAGGAGATTAAGGTGGAAGGTATAACAGAGGTGAGTCATGTGGGTTCAACAGTTGAGGCAGATCTGGCAAAGATCCAAGACATGCAAGGGGACGTTGATGAAAGGGCACAATGCGAAGTTGCCAGTCCAGTCCCTGGAGTAAGGCTGTATGTGTACAAAACAGAACAAGGGGCACGTTTGCCCTACATGCTGAAATTATTGGCTAAGCAGCTTATCAGGTACAACCATCAGCTCCTAGGTCATGTAGGTTTTCAGAAAATTTGGCCTATCAAAGTATAAATTTTAGAATCCTCAGCTGAAAATATTATGTAAAGAAGTTCAGGAAGTGTGTATAATATTATGTCTGCAAACTAAACCTATGTTAAAAAAAACTCAGTTGCAGAGAGTGCCAGTTTCAGAGGGAACATTGTACAGTATACAGATAGATTTTGCAGGACCTCTTCCCTCCAGCAAAAGGGGGTTAATGATACTTGTTGGTAGTGGTAGACACTTTTACAAAGTGGGTGGAAGCTATTCCCAACTAAGGACATGACAGCAAAAACTACAGCATCTGCATTATGAAACATTTTCTCTTACTGGGGATGGCCCCAGATCATACAGTCTGACAATGGTACTCAGTTCACAAGTCAGGTTATGAAAGAAGTGTGTAACCTGTTAGGAATACAGCAGAGATTCCATGTTCCATATCACCCACAGTCTAACGGAACAGTAGAAAGAATGAATATGACTATTAAGGAGAGACTTACTAAAGCTTGTATGGAAAAGGGACCTAACTGTGTCATGCATCTGCCAGCTATTTTGCTGGGAATAACAGCATCATCTAATGCTTAGGAATTCCACCTTTTGAGTTAATGACAGGAAGAAGAATGCCACTGAATTTTCCTTCTGACCTATCTCTGGGTTCACAGCCTTCTTACTGTAAGGTGACGCATCATCAGGGCTGGTTACAAACTTTGCAGGAATCTATCAACAACATGAGTCTATGTCATGCAGGCAGGATGTACAAAATATTAGGAGATCCAATTGACATTGTTCAGTTGAAACAGGGCCAACAGGCTATGTTAAAGCAATTTATGTCCGGAAGATGTTTTGCTTTAAACTAGGAAGGACCATATACTATTGTCAAACATGTAGGGCCTCTAGTGCATCAAATCAAGAGGAGTGATAAGAACCACAGAGACAGGAAATGTAAAATTGTACACATCAATCAATTAAAGCTCGTTAAGAGTGTGGATGCAAATCCAAGAAAATGATACTGCTTTTTGTGCTTTACAGGTTGTGATACAGAACATATTGCCTGCTTTGAATTTTTTGAATATAGTCTTTTGAAATGGCCATCTGTCAACAGCAGCCATCCAGCCTTGCACAAGAGATGGGTGAGGGGAGGATTGGAAGACCTAACTGTACAAGGGACACGGCAAAGGACACTAGAACTGTAGGGAGGCCTTTCCAATACATCAGCAGTGACTTGGGACGGAGGAGTGTACGGCTCACCTTGGTATTGTTGCTTGGTTTGATTGTATACTTTGCAAGGTCTGGGATTTTTCATTCATCTTGTGTAACTGGACTACAGGCAGAAGAACTACACCTGAAGATGACAAGTGATTATGAAACAGTTTATGTGCCAGAGAATGAAACTTTTACAGCTTATTGTTTTTTGACGTTTCTTTAGATATATTGAGTATCAATGGCATAGAGATAATAACACTTTGTTTGCATGGAATGTTATAAATGTTAAAGACTCTTTAGTAGACAAACAGCTTGCCAGTAGAATGTACATTGATTTGTCTTAAACCTCTGAAGGCATATTTTCTTTAGGACTGACAAGTGTATAAGTCGGATGTAGGTTTGTATTCATGCAAGGTAGTGACATTACAATATCAAGTTTTACAAGCTGAGTTTTGGGTTCAGGTTACATCTCCAGAGCATCAACGGGCAAAGAGGGAAATGCTAAAATGGGAAGACTGGTATTCCACCTTATAATACATTTACTAAGCTTCAGTTTACCTATGCACATGCTTTCAATTTATCCCAATGTTGGATTTGTGTGCATGTGCAGGTGGCAGGGAAAGGTATCCCTCTAGTACCAGTTTCAATCTCTTCAGGAAATAGCCATCATGCCAGTCAGGCTATATAATTAAAGGAGGAAATGAACTGACCAGTACAATATTTGAGAAAATCAACGCTAATAGTACCCAATATTTAACTCTCTGGTCAACAGAGAAAGGGTTAATTTGCTATAATAGAGAGGAATCATGGTACAATGACGTACCAACTCCTAAGGTACAGAACATAGGCAATAGTCAGTGTAATTTTACTATTACGGCGTTCAGAGATGGGAAAGGAGGATATGTGGGATTAACAGTTTATACTTTGTCTAACTTGACTGAGGACTTACAAACAAGTTGAAATGGTATATGGCATTTCTTTCATCCTACTTCTGGAACAACAGGGTTGGCATTCTAACTATGCATTAAGACACATGTATTGTGTGTGGGAAAAGAGCCTATAAATGGCCACCACCAAGTTGGTATGGCTCGTGTTATATAGGATATGTAATGCCAGCCATAAGACATTTTAAAGAACTACCTGGTTCAATAAGTTTCAGAAATCACAAAGTCAAAAGAGACCTGGATACTGACTTTCAGGATAAGGTACAGGTTTTAGATACATCGCATATACATCAGAATTTGGATTTAAAGACACTGAAAACTATGGAGCTATGGTGATGGGGTAACAGCTGGAGCAGGTATATTTCTTGCATATGGAGCTGTTAAAGCCATTTGGAAACTGCAAAAGTTAGCTAGGTTACTGGAGGCTTTGGCCAATAGCACCTTGGAAAGCATAAAGGACATCACTTTGGAAATGACCATGATGCATATTGTGGTCCTCCAGAAATGTATGGCCCTTGATTACCTGCTGGCATCCCATAATTGGATTTGTGGGTTGATCGGGACAGAATGCTGTAGTTATATACCAGATAAAAGTGAAAATATTTGGATGCATTTGCAGATTATGAGTGAGGTAATGACTAAGCCGCAAAGTACTGGTGACACCTCATGGATGGACTGGTTTGCAAGCCTATTCCAGGGTTGGGGTGGGGCAGTTATAAAATATCTTCTAGTAGTCATATTGATTTTAATAGCATTAAGCACTATAATATCACTCTGTAGACTTTGTCTTGCCAAGTTTCTAGTGGCAGGTAGCACAAAGCCCATATATTCAAACCAGATTACGGTGGTTGGTCATACAGACATTATACATTTCTGAGGTAACTACAGAAGTAGGTCTCTATAAACTTTCGTCAGGGACCTCAGGGCCAACTGTCATATCAGGGATTTCCATTTTAAAGCAGTTATTAGGCTACAGAATAAAATAGGTCTAGAAATGGTGTTTCATTTATGCATACATTTTAGAAAACCAGAAATAATCTTTTACCGAATGCTGAACCTTGCTGGCTAAGCATGACAACAGTTTTTCAAGGGAAGATTGCAGACAGTACTTGTTCTGTTCTTTTCTCAAGGGAAGAATCAAGAGATAAGGTAATGGCCAGGCACCTGTGAACTACAAAACAAGATGTAGCCTGAGAACTCAGGTTAGGGGTGTGAATATAGTCTTGTTGTGTCTTTCGGCTTTTCCCGGTTAGGGGGCGTCACAGCGGAACTCCGGTCCGCTAATGATTGGCAGTAGATTTTTTACGTGCCGAGTTGCAGGCCCTGGTGCACAACCTTCAACGAAGGTACCCCCATTCACGCATGTCTCCACACAGAAGACACTCTAGCTGAGAATCGAACAGGACAATGTCTTACTGTGAGGCGACAATGCTACTGCAGCACCACCACCGCAGTGGTGTGAATATAGTCTATAGAGGAAAATTACTGGGCTGAAAGGAAATAATTTGTGGTGTACAGGATAGCAGGTTAGTCAAGTCTGATGCAAGACTTGTTCAGATGCAAGACTGGTTTAGATGAAGTTATTATATTCATGTTTATAATTATGCTATATGTGTATTTCTGGTTATGCTGATTTGTATGCTGCTATAACACTAATATCTGCTCCTTCCATTGGATGTTACATACTGAAATAAAACCCTTTAAAGGAAACAAACTCTGATTTTTTACAGTATGCATACTTTCTATATTGCAGTGGCTCCATAATTTCCCCTGTAAGAGGGAAATTGGCAGGAAAATGATAGCTGCTGGCTATTCCAACTCCATTTTAATATGGCATTCCTTTTCAATTGTGGGAAATACATGCCCTGCCTCTCTAGTTCTCCTGATGTTCCTGCAAGAAATGGTCTCTTGAACATGGTTCCCACTCCCTTTTTTGTATCTGATGTTCATATCTTAACACAGACTACAGTCTGTGGTAGGTGCTCAGTTACCAACTTTTGTTTGAGTGGTAGCTCACAATTCTATTGCAACAGGGAAAGGTTATGCCATTTGGAGTGCAAATTGTATGCCAAGTGTCAAGATTTTTGGCAAGATGCACCCTACTTTAAGAGCCTTTGTCCAGACATTTGATATGTGCAGGTTAAGAGGAATTTAACTACTCCAAATAGGTAGACTACTGAAGAAATTACAAAGGCATATGAATTGTACCACAGGTGAAAAAAATATCAAAAGACTGAAAGTGTTACTACTGAAAATGTCTTGTGAATATGTACAAATGTTATACTTATGGTAAATTTAGAGATTTTTATATTATTTACAACTTTAAAAAGGAGATAAAAAATAAAATAGGGCATGTGGCTTTAATGCTCAAGAACTAACCATTAAAAGTTGCAGATCATGCAGTATGCTTTCTAAGTTTCAATGTACATCCCAAGTAGGCTAACACATGTACTATATTGTCTGCAGTCTTACTTATTTCACCAGCAAATACAACACTAATTTTCACTCTCGGTACATGACACTTAAGCACGGGAGGTGGCAAGGCAACCATCAGAAAGAGAATGAGACCTATTCATCAAGCTGGGGACAAGAGAGTACGAGTATGCAAACATCAGAAGCAGCTGGTTCCAAGTTACAGTCCTTGGAGAAAATCCCGACCTTTAAATACCTGGTGATTCAACCTCAGCTTATAACTAAAAATGTTTTAAACTGATCAGCAGGTGGAGAAACCAAACAAATCCTTCTAATCTCATAGGAAACAAAACAGAATTATGAGACCAAAAGGTAAACGCACAAACCAAATGGAAATCTTGCTAGTCACTCATAACAGCAGAATCTTATCACAGTTCATAATGAAACTTGAATTTAATTTCCTGAGCAAGAAAATATTCTGGCCAAAACATCTTATGTCTGAAAGCAAACTTACCTCTTTTCTTGCAAGGCTTTTTTTGACTTCTTTTTTTTTTTCTTTTCACCCGTGTGCTGTTCCTTTTTGTCTTTTTTCTTCTTTTCTTTTTTTGTTTTCAACTTTTTTTTCTTTCGCTTGGATAAAGGGGCTTGAGTAAGTGCTTGTAGCTGTTCATGTACAGCTTTAAGCTATAACAAAAGAAGAGTTTCATAATTCCAAATAAAGCAAATTTATATAACAATGCATCAAACTAATCCAGACACACATTCAAATACCCATAAACACAGCTATTATGGATGACAGCTCAACTCTCAAAAAAAAGGTTTACCTTTAAAAACCATGTATTGCAGAAGGGCGAACAGAACATTTCTGAAAGGCAGACTGCAAACTTTGCAAACGCCGAATGGAAAAAAGGTTTGAATGTGCAATGAGGCTGTAACTGGGTGGAACATCCAGGATTTTTCTTATGGGTGGCGGGGGTGTGGCAAATGGGATGAAGTATCCTCTGGAAATTATATTTTGTACCCAGCTGTCTTTTGTTATTTTGAGCCAGGCATCTGGGTACAACGGTAAGTTACCCCCCCCCCCCCGACTGCCTCCAGAGCAGGACAGTCGGACCACCTTTCAGGAGCACTGGTAGGACTTCCCAGAGAAGTGATCTCTATTGCCCTAGTGTTGCAGACCCCCCTCTGCCGCGAGGGTGGCGTCTTCCATTATTGCCCCCTCCTCTGCTTCTGGAGGGGGGGTTCACCACGTGTGCCCTGAAAGGCTCCTTGGGCTTATTGGAACCACATTTGTCCTCTCATTTGACTCTTAGGATAGGGTCTGGTAGGGATGGAAAAATGGACCCCGTTGGCAGACCGTCTTTATGTCCTACTCACACCTGTTAAGGTTCCCCTCACTTTAGTCCCCAAAAGGGATGAGCCATCACAGGGAGTATTCATGAAGGATGACTTGAAGGGCTCCGCAAAGGAACACAAGCGCATCCAGGAGTGTCTCCTAAGAGCAATTCCTGTACCCGCTGCCCTACTCAATCCATCAGCTGCATATGAGATGAGGCGCATGGATGAGTTTATTATAAAACTGAGGGTAGCAAACTGGGCGGCAACTTTGTCAGTTATTCCTGCAGCTACTGTACCCTGAAGAGCATCTACTAGCTCTTTAAGGAGATCGCTTTGTAGCCTGGCAAAATGGGTTAAATAGCTGAGTGAACGAATAGCAAAAGTCACTGAACTAAATATGTGCTTCCCATATCTATCTATGATTCTGGAGTCTCTGTTAGGAGGATGGATAGACTAGGAAGTTTCAAACATTTTCTTTGCCACCATGGCATCAGCTGGAGCACCTTTTGTTAAGAAAGATTTGTCAAGGGCGGCAGAAATGAACTTATTAGGCCTCCTAGAGATAGGCTCCAAAGTATCCAGAGACTCGCACACACTTTGTGAGACCAGCTGAATCAGCTCATCAAAGGGCGAAGGCACCCAAGAGGTGGAAGGCTGAGACCTGAAAGCCTTCAGGAGAACTGACTCATCCTCAGTAGGGTTTTTTGGACTGCCAGTCACCCCTCTGTTTCAAGATTTCAAGTATCTCAGCGAATGATATCTTCAGAGAGGGACCGTGGGGACCCTTCTGACTCATCTAAGTTAATATCAGATGTTAGAGACTCCTGGGGGGAGTCTAGATGTTTCCTCTTACTCAATCTCTTCCCGGGAGCCTCATCAGTGGGAGCATCTGGTGAGGTCTCGGAAGAGCAAGGGCCACCCAATGGGTCTTCCTGAGGCTCTGGGTCTCCACGGTTGGTCAGGATGTACGAGGCAGAAGCAGACACAGGTGCTTTAAGGGAGGAGGAAGCCAGACCTGAAGTAGAGGATATCTTAGGAGACATGACTCTCCTCATGACATCGAAAGCACCGCTGCTCCGATGTGACGGAACCGATGGATCCGAGTAAACCGTCAATACCCCCAGCACCGGGACAGTCGCCTCTGAACAAGAGGTAGGAGCCAAGCTCATCTGAGCCGAAGCCCCCAAGTCAGTCCGACTATCCTCCCCAGACCCGACCAGAGTGTGATGGCTCCTAGAGTCCTCGACTGGCACCGAGGAAGTCAGAGTGAAAGCAGAGTTCCAGAATCAACATGTCCAAATCCTCCGGCTCCAAAGAACCAGCATGGCTCGGAGGAGGAACAGTTTGAGCTGGTGTAAGGGTCTTCAGCTCCGAAGCCACTTGGGTCAAAGACAATAAAATTTTGCCAAGGCTGGTGCCAGTTACAGCTTCTGCACCACACGATCCACGTCCAGATCAGAAAGGCTGATAAAGGACCGAGATGATCACAACGAAGGTGGTACCGACTGTAGTAATGGACTCTTAGGAGTTTCGGACACCGGTTCCAACACTGAGGACCATCGCCGAAAAGAAAAGACTATCTGTTCCGATGGCAGTGGAGGCAAAGTCGAAGATTTTTTTTGATTTCTTAGATTCAGAAGTCTTAGAAAACTTTGAGAACTTGCTGGATCCGTCTTGGTCACTCAAAGCTTCTTGGAAGGATGGTTTCAACAAACCTCTATTAGTTTTCTCTTGCTTTCCTGTAGGACCCTGGAGGAGAAGGAATGGCATATAGCACAGCTATTTTGTAAATGCAGTGCTCCTACACAGTACACACAATTTACATGGCTGTCTGTTACAGATATCTTTTGGCCACACTTTGGGCATTTTTTGAAGCCAGGCTTAGGATGCTTCTGTTTTCAGCCATTGCAAACTCAGAGAAAAATTACTGTCACCACAAAAAACTCAACAGTAATTATCCACAAAAAGTTTTAAATAAAATCAGGCAAAGTCTCTCTCACACACACACGCAGTAATGCTAATGTAAATATTAAAGTGACAGGAAAAGGTAAATTATTGTCACCACAAACTGTCTTATACACACAATATGAGCAGATTATGCAAAGAAGAGTATAGCTGCTACAAGGTACAACAAACTGTCTAAAAATTCTAAAGAATATCTAAGTCAGACAAAATTACTGTTAACTATGAAAACCTACAACAGTAATTAATAAACTGAAGCCTTTCTAAAAAAATTCAAGGCTAAACACACCACACAGGAAATAATTATAGTATCCAACTATTTCGGGGGGGGGGGGGATGTGAAAAAAGGTCGCTGACTAAACACACTCAATTAGAAAAAGGTTTGTAAACTAGGCCTAAAACAAGAGGCCAACTAGGAAAATGTTTAATCACACTAAGGGAAGGGACTAATATGTAGAAACACACACCAAAAAGCTGTAAGACCTTTCTAAAACTATTTAAACTATCTAAATATCAATATAAGTAAGTAGAAAAAAAAACAGTTTTACTGGCCCAAGCTAATGCAGAACCTCCGATCTGTTGCAGCGGCAAACTAGATCTGATGCAACTCTAGGTGCACCATGGGATAGGGATTTGGCCTGGAGCTATTTGAAGACCTCGAGCTTTGCAACTGGCCGACTCAGAACCGATGGATAGTCTCCGAACCCATCAGTAAAGAATGAACAGTGAGATAGAACTTCACATCTATATATACACTAATAAAAATGCTACAACTAACAACAAAACTACTGCTTAGTGGAGATATTTGTCCCAACCCTGGACCCACAATTCCCTCATCCAACCCTAACTGCCAACTCCAGACGCCACCATACCTCAACAAAAAATGTTCAGACCTCCTAATACTAAACATTAACTTTAGAAGTTTCCTTAATAAAATAATGAACTTCATGCCACACTAACTCACTACCCTCCTGACATTGTCCTGTTAACCAAAACATGGCTAAAACCAGATATCACAGACAATGAAATAGTATCCCTTTATTACAATAATATATAGAAAAGATAGCCTAGGAAAAAGAGGAGGGGGAGTAACTATCCTTTTTAAAAATAGCCTCTCTCTACACCTCCTGGACATAGACACCCCTAATTTCCAAAATGCTGAACTAATACTAAGCAATCTCAACCCAAACAAGCATCTAAACATTATAGGCATTTACATCCCACCTGGACAAAATGTCCCTACAATGGAACATATATTACATTGGGTTTCCATCACCCTCCCTCAAGAAACTACCACAGCA
>NC_056744.1:858771443-858789490 GCF_019279795.1 Protopterus annectens
AGATGCACCTGTAAAATTCGTACTGTAAATACATTGGACACATACAGCTATGCTACACTCGTCCATGCCATATCCCTTCATCATTTTTGCATACGGTGTGCTCTGTTTTCCTGGACAAGCTGACCATGGCCAAAGTGCTACAGTTTTTGCCCCATGTGCCAAGGGATGCAGGACAGGTAGCTTACATCCTTCTAAGTTGGGAACTGCTGATTGAGGGCTCAGTGTCTGTTATTCTAAAAGTGTATTAGTTCTGATTTAAGCACTTGGGCTTCAGACCAGTTGTTTTACATTAAGAAGGTTTGTGGTCTGCACTGGTGTGGCAGGACAGGTAGCTTACATCCTTCTAAGTTGGGAACTGCTGATTGAGGGCTCAGTGTCTGTTAATTCTAAAAGTGTATTAGTTCTGGTTTAAGCACTTGGGCTTCAGGCCAGTTATTTTACATTAAGAAGGTTCGTGGTCTGCACTCTTGTGGGAGGAGAGGCTGGACTCTGCCCTTCTGAGCTGGAAATTTCTGGTTAAAGGCTTATAGTGCCTGCATATTTGAACTGTTTCTTACTGAAATTGGTACACCTTGTTTGCTGTAGCATAGACTAGATCCAGGCCTGCTGAATCTAGCTTTGTATGTTTGTTGTTTGTTTGCTTGTTATTTCCCTGAAACGCTAATTCCACCTAAAACACAGCTTTTCAGCACTTCTGTGGATCCCTAGTGATATCTGCATTGCTTACTGTACTTATTTCCTTGTTTCACTTGAAAGAAAGTTACTGTTTGTCATTTTTGCATTTAAGTTACCTGTAACACATTGCATTTAAGTTACCTGGCACTTGCTCACTAAAGCAATTATATAAGTCAGCACTAAAAAATTAAAAGCACTATACCCTCACAAACTCCCCTTGAGTACCTTTTTCCCCCACGGGCCCCTTTTTTTTCAATTATAAAGGAATTCCCAGTACTATTCTGGCATGTCCAAAGGTCAGTTGTCAATCTCTCTGGTCCAGCTGGTGAATCTGGAATCTTGAGGCAATGTTACAACTGCCTCATGTACACAGACAACCCTCTCCTCCTCCCAACAACTTCCAACACATGTGAGAGATGCAACCATATAGCCAAACTGGAGGCTAAGCTCTCTCAACTCAGTACTGGCATAACCAGTCAGGAGAAGAAGGAAACCACACTCACTACAATTCCAGTCTCACATAGACCTACCACGACAGCAAACCAAACACATAAACACACAAAAACATCCCGAGGCTCTAAATAAAAATCTGCCTAAGCAGCAGAGACCTCCAAAGCAGACACCCAAGCAACCACTAACCCAAAACAAAACACGTGCAACACATAGCTCACAAAACCAGTGTGCCGAACAGTCACAGCCCTTAAGGCTAAACAACACACCTGATACACTTGTAATAGGTAACTCTATCATCAGGCACACTGATGTCCCACTCACCAGGCTGAACAAGGAGAAGGTCACAGTGAGCTGCCCTTCGGGTGCTAGGATCCGCCACATAACACAAGCACTCAGGTCACTCCAAGGCAAGTACAAATATGACTCAGTCATTGTTCATGCTGGTGTGAATGACTTGAGACGTACCTCCCTGGACTACATGAAATGAGACATAGAGGAGCTCTCTGAGCATGTAGCCCAGGCCGGTATGACCCTGACCTTGAGTAGCATCTTACCCTCACCAAGAATGATGCCACAATATGAAGACAAGATGATCAATTTCAACAATTGGCTTAAGTATTGGTGTCATTCAAAGGGGATCCAATGCCTGTCAGCCTGGGATGACATGCTCGACAAGCCACGATGCTTCGCTAGGGACGGCTTGCAACTGTCACCCCTGAGCTTTCGGATATTGGCAAAGGCTCTTTACCCCATAGTGCCTTTTTAGGCAAGGCTCAAAGACAAACCCACCTCCATAGGTATCACAAAGGATAAGAAACTAAGAGTAATGCTACCAATGCCAGAAGTCTAAACCTCAAGATGCACGCACTCTAAACTCTCCTTAGCATGGAGAACATCGATATCTGTGCAGTAACAGAAACCTGGTTCAAGGCTCCCGAGAGCACCCCAGCACTACCAGGTTATACCTCAAACCCTGCTTTTGGCCCCAAAACTTGGACAACCACAAAGGGGGGAAATATCAATATTCATCAAAGATACCCACACCTCCAGGTTGGTGGCACAGAAAGCATCAGAGACTATCCATGTGCAACTAACAGTGGGTAAAACTGCCTTCCAGTTTATAGCCTGCTACAGACCACCCTCCCAAACCCAGGAACCCCACTTGGCCTTCCTGAGAACACTGGAAAATATGAAGGTCTCTCCAAGTACCATTATATTGGGTGACTTCAACTACCCAAACATAGACTGGGAGCATTACTCTAGCTCCAACACCATAGCCCAAAGGTTCCTAGAATTTATCAACTCAAATGCTATGGAACAACTTGTTACCACTCCCACAAGAGGAGAAAACATACTGGACCTGATCATCACCAACATGGGGATTCTATGCTCCAGACCAGAAGTGTATCCCTCACTGGTAAGAGAATAAACTAATCTCACTGGATATTCCCTCCTGCCCCACCCCAAACAGTTTGGTGGAATACACAGCCAGCCATGTGGCTCGCCATTGTCTACTTAAAATGTTACAAACCACAACTGCTTTTTATGGGTGGTCACCTGGGTCTGTGTGTGTGGCCTGCCCACTGCATACGCTTCGCTTCTTGAATAGTAGCCCTTCGGCGTTAATCACTCAGTAATAATAAGCTTTAGCACAGCTGGACCAAGCCCGTCTCATATACTTGGTCATATAGCCCAGAGTAACCAAATGCTCCTTGGCAATTTTTTACTGCCTGCATATAGAATCATCATTTCTTGAAGCTCGACTGACCATTACAACAGACCACATTGACCCTGAATTGTTAATACGTTGTATTCCACATTGTGTCTACAATATTTCATCCATGACCTGTCACCCATGATCGACTTGTGTGTGCATTCACATATTACAACAAGGACAATAAGATTGCCAGTAGGCGATGACAATCACACTTCGCCACCTCCCATAACCCCTTCTGTCAATCGGCGATAAATGTCAGCAGTGCAGCATCGAAGTCATCATACAATGCCAGTACAGCTGTAACAATGATACAGACTTGTCATGACTTGTGCTCCTCACCAGGCAAAACATATTGGATGGATGTTCAATTTTATATCACAGATGCGTGTAGATCACAGTACCCACCGTAAAATGGCCTGGATTATGTCTATAGTGAATGTGTCATGTCCAGATATAGGACACGGACAATATTTCATCAGAAGTGAAGTTCATTGGACTCAATACAGCAGTGTACTTAGGAGGCATCAGCTACAAGCTCTCACAGTCTTCAACTATTACCATTATCATCATGACCCAGAGCCATGGTTCAAGGCATTATTACCCATATCTAGGTTGGTGACATGATGTATGGGCAGGACCATACTGGCTCTATTAACACTGCCATCAAGCACACACACATTACGCATAATGCACAATCCTTGCATGCACACAGCCAAAGTCAGATACAAAGAACATGACTAACCCATATTTACCTTCCAGTACATCTGTTATTCACACAGTCTGTTTTCAGAGAATTCCAGTCAAACAATTTCCAAAGACCCTAACTTTTATTGCCATAGACCAGCACATGACATGTAACACTTTCAGACATCATTATAGCAGAAAGCAAACATACGTTCAGTGTCCATTATAGACACTGTAATAGTTATTCAACTTCCATTGTACACCAATGTATGTCAGTCACCCTCGGTATACCCAAAACCATTCAAAGCAGCAGAAACCCATTATTACCGCCATCTCGGAAATTTTTTCAGACACGTGGCACCACACATGCCGAATTACAACTCTGTTCTTACGTCCTGAAGTCTTCATTTTTCAAAAATCCATAGCACATAAGTTCGGTATGCCACCATGCGGTACAACCTGTCAAATCACAACATCTACAGTAGCAATCTTACACTATCATGAATTATCATATCACAAACCGTTTTCACATTTCTAGTTAGGACTATGACATGTTTAGGTATACTCTGCAACATATAAGCCAATAACATACAACTCTTCAATATCACAGGAATCTAGATAACAGATATTTTCAAACCTGACCCCACTGCTCGCCGACTGCAGTATCAATTTTACACCTTTCTACACTGTTATTAATGTCTTTATCACAAACTATTCATTACCCATAATAGCTGGAAAGGAAGTCACCATGCTTTTCTCTGGCCATGAAAGCTAAACTCGACATAATTGGTGGTATTCCTAAAAAGTAATGTTCATACAGTGCAAGGCAAGACAGTTATCACCAACGCAAATATTCACCTTTGAGTATTTATGTGCTGCAACAGCAAACCATCTTTCAAATTAGACATTCTTGCATCTATTGGTCCACCCTGTATGTTGCGTGATCACCCTTTGTAACGTAGTGCATTGACCGCAGAATCACCCAGTACAACTGGCTGCGAAGCACGCCATTTGCGGTCTGTGTGATCAGTGATAACACCGGTTGAACAGCGAGGCTGAAGCCGAGCAATTTTTAGCACGCGTCGATGGGATGATAAAACAGCAGCAGCATTCACGTGGGTAATTCATTAAAATTACACTTTTCACGCATGCACCAATTCTATGCTCTCGGTGTTCTCTTCATGTGCTTCTACATCACTGCTTCCACTGCTATTCCTCAGCGCCGTTTTGGTCATTTTTTCTCCCGGTGCATAATTCGGGTTCAAAACTGGAAAAGTGCTGAACTGGACCAGCGGTATTGGTTCATCCCTAACATCACGCTTCAAATAATTCTGTGAAGTGCAGAAAGCAACACATTGTCCCAGTAAAACATGACATCAATCCAGTAGCAGAACAGAGATGCATGGCATTTCCCACTTTCAGTCACTGCGGAAGCATACCACATTTTAAGCAAGTATGAACAGGATAACATGACATAGTAAGCTTGATGAAACATGTGACCACAGTTTCACATATACTCTTCAAGTTTTACCATAGACAAGTAGACTTCATTCACACTGTGAATTCACATTTTCTAATACATGTAATTGATCGCACATAGCAATACAAAAAATAGTTGCTGTATCACTTTTTAACTTTGAATCACTAAATTACCACTGAGAAGATGAAGCTAACAATTACTACTCAAGAAGATGATGGCAGACATAGCTCATATCCTTGTACAAAATTGCTGCTATAATCAATTTATTGGCGCTTGACAAAAACGTAACTTCCGCGCGGAGCTCCACGTATGGACATGGCAGAGAGAGTAAATGGGTATGGAAACCATGCTTTTTCTGAACAGAGTAGGTAAGCGTCAAACGTTTATGTACGGCTGAGTTGGCAATAAGGGTGGAAATGCATGCAGTGATGTCGTATGCCAGTTTAAGAAGTTTGATGTACATGCCAAACACAAGAAAAAACAATAAAAAAAAACGGAAGGAAATTGTCATTCAACCATGCAGAAAAAGAAGGGAAACACAGTTACTCAACCGTGCATCCGGACATTTACCTGTACTCTGACATTCACCTATAGTTAACCAAAGCAACCATTATAGGTATTCGCGGCATTGCTTCGTGTCAAGCAGAGTTAATAACATTGCAACTAGTACTGTTAGTCCATGAACAACATATACCACCATACAACCCATTTGGTTAGCAACATTCAGGGTAGCTCTTGACAGATTCCGTAGTCAACTGAATGCCGCAAGATGCTAATGGAAAGGCCCATGCAGAAACTCTGTTGTCTGGACGCATTGATTGCAGTGTTCAATTTCCCTAACAAAAGCAATGATCAGCGAGTACTGGCTGTAAGCATAGGGTATGTGTAGTCCACCATTTACCAGGAAGCATATTCAAATTGATAGAAATAGTAGGTGTGCTATCCACAATAGTCGTGGTATACAAAAAACAGAGGCAAATTGGGTCATATACAAAGGATTTCTGCTCTTGTGTGAGCAATACACTCACTTGGTCAGTAAATGTTCAACACATAGTAGGGTCAATGCAATACACATGGTACATATTGATCTTCACCCTTCAACTGGCAGCAGAGCTTTCCTTTCCCCCACCACATTAACCATGACAACCGAGACAGACCCAAGAGTACATTCAGTGTATTTTTTTTATTTTACACGTTATCAAGCCCGTGGCTATGTCACATTGCTGTATACTGACCTATGGACCGACTACTTGTGTCACTACAGACAAACACATTAACCAGTCAAACACATTTTCTTGCATGCTTGGTCAGCACATTTATTTACAAACCAGGACAACTGTGCACCTTTGTTTTCGCAAATATTACAGACTCTCTCAAATGACACATAAATATATCTGGTCCACTGTCACTATAGGTGAATTTCATGATCAAACCGGGTTTAACTCTGGCAACCGAAAGCATTAATAGTGGTATGGTGAATCACAGGATCCTTTGCACAGCTCCATCTGTCCCCACATGAAGCTACAGCAGTCTTCTGATTTTATCATTGGCCTTAATGCTATGTATGCGCTTTTCCAATCCATCCTTTGTGTGTGATGTCTGACCATGTCGATATGTAGATTAGGCCACCATGGGCAAGCAGTCTCCCACAAAATTTTCTTAATTTCTACTTTCAGATCCAGGCAAGTATGCATGTGGTTAGGGTCATTTCTCCCCAGATGCAGTACTAGGGATATTTGGTTTTTCACCTCTGCCATTTTTTCTCATGCAGCAAGCATAGCAGGAACCATCTCTAACCGCAAGCCTCTTTTCCTAACCCATGCACACCTGCATTTCGACTCATCTATACTACAGATATGTGGCCTCTATTTCTACAGCTCTTCTCATGACCTCGTGCAATATAGGAATGGTGGCCATTATTATCTACACCTGGAGAGGTCTCTGAGGTGGACACCTTAAAACCAACACACAGATCATGGTGTTAACCCACTACTGTGACCGTTACAGTATGAGTATTTCAAAAAAAAGAGAAAGCAGCTTAACTCAAACTGTATACAATACTGGACCTTCCATCTGCATGCCTTGTCTTGGTTGCACTGTGTGCATGTATCTGGTTCCATCACAGTACCCACACTGAAAGAATTGTATGAATACTGGTTGCAAAGCCGCTTCTGCATTTATGCGTCCCTGACAAATGATGTCATTCTTATAGTGGCACAATCAGCTTTCTCAACTAAAAAATCCAGTCTCTTAATTCTTACAAAGTTAATACAGGCTGCCTTCCTACACATGAAAATCATTAGCTGGTTGGCAACCTTCAGTGTTGAAAGGGAATATCAGAAACCCACAAACCAACAACAGGCAAAAGTATGTGAAGGTTATACACTGTAAGGTCACAGTAATGCAATAAACTGGCTGTGTGGTCTCAAAAACTATTATCAACAGTAGATGGGTCACTGCCAGGTGTCAAAAAGCATGTGTACGCTTACAGCCAAAACACTATCTTAGGCTCACAAAATCAATCAATGAGATACTTATCTCCAGTCACCTTTTACAACTGATCCCTTACTATGCCTGCCTACTGCATAGTTCTAGAAGGTAACATGTTGTCAAATTAAATCCGACATATGTCACATCAGCATGCACACAATGACATGCAGGTATGTAGTTCCCGATAATGTGTGTATACACATACTATGTGGGGCCATGTAATTCAGGACATAAGCACACGCTTGTACTGCTAGAATAGGAAATATTGTTTTGATTGATAATTTTAATACAGGAGTCATCATACAAGAATGTGAGGGACCTGTAAAAAACAGACATCTTAGGAGCAACATGATGTGGTACTGGACCCCAAAGACATAATGTGATGTGGTGGTGTAGCGAGAAGCAATTTTAGAGCTCAGATCTGAAACTATTATGCAGACTGTATTTTTACTAAGTCAATCTTGACATTTTTATAGATTATTATTTTTTCGGCCAGCAGCAGCAGTCATCCTCCTGTAATAACCCCTTCCACCACTACAGGTGGACGAAAAGCATATGTACCAACAATCATAAGCCTCCCAAAAGTGACAATTGTTAAAATAACTGACCAAAATGTTATTTGGAAATCTCTTTACAGGGGTGCAAGGCCAAGAACATTACTCCTAAGTGGCAACCACAGCCCACCACCAATATGCACCATATCCATCTGCAGTAGCAAGTTGAAGGGGGAAAAATCCTGGCACCCATGTAGAATATTGGGGTAAAACCAAACACTGTCACACCTCCCTCGGGGGAGCGCATACGCCCCTCATCTACTAATACATTTGTCACTATCGGAATTCCAAATTAGAATGGCCTGAAAACTCTGCTACCCCTCACTCAGAGGTAGCAACATTAATGGGGTCACATCGCAGGGCCACCCTGTCGTACAGCAAGGTTGTCAACTCTGCGGCTCTGGTCCCTTGATCCACTCACACACCGTGACCCTTGAACCTAGTGGAACCGTATACATCTTGCTTCTTTTCACCCTTTCAATTTATTCTTCACTAATACTATTGCGCTTATATAGGCCTTTCCACTAAAATTGTACATATTACGTCATACACATACTTGACATACACACACACAACATACACCCTTTATCATACAGTAAGCACTTTGAAAAATGCATAAATACTGATATATACACAAGTATGAGATAATGCACATATAAAAAGCTCATAAATCAGCATACCCAAACAGAGGTGAGTTAGAAAAAATCTCACAATATTATTTCTTGACAAGCCATATCTTGTAACGTATTACATATGGTACTTCTGGTGTTACAAGCAAGGGGTATATCTTAAATATGTGTAGCCAGTTCCCTGTCTCTATTTCTCTTTCTCTTTCTGCCTATATGTGGGTGGTGGTGCCTGATAGAATAAAACATTTAGATGCATTGAAATTCTAAACCTGTCCTTAAATCTTTCTTGGACATTATTCACCCCTTTTAAAGCCAAGACACACAACTATCAACCCCAATGTGAATCATATAAAGGATTGGGTACCACAAAGCCATTTAGGAAGGTGGACAGAGGTCTATCAGTGTTCAAATAATTTCACCTTTAGACAGCAACAAACAAAGAGCCAAGATTACTCTAAATAGGACTGAATAGCAGAAATTGAGACAATTATGAAGGTCAGGCTGTTTCTGCTTCACAAAGGGTTGAATACCAAGATGTCAGTTAGGAGGGTGAGAGAAGTCTTTCATGTGGGAAATAATTTACGACTGGTAATCAAGACCTAAAAACTGTAAAAGAAAGTGAGGAACATTTTGCTATTGTTCACTCTCAAACCACTCAACACACAGTAGGGGTTACAAAGGGAGAGCCAACGCCTCTGGAAAGTCTTGAATTTGCAGCTCAGTTAAATGGTAATATGTAGAAAATGCTTGATAAGCTGCTTAATGGGTTTTGAAAATGTCCTTCACAGCAGGAAACGATGACAGCAAGTTCAACTAAGATGCCTATGTGTCTGCAGACAAAGCACAGGCATAGCATGTGTCTATCACTGAAGCTTTAGACTAAATGCAATTTGAAATTCTTTATAGGTTCATATAAGTTAGGTACTAGGCTAACTTCGCCCTTTCGCCATTGTAAAGCCCAGACAATTATCCTCAGAGACTCAAACCCTAATCTTTGTGTTTGTGGGCAAATACCTTATCCATTAGCCACCCCTCCCAACCTTTAAATAATGATATGCATGATAAAAGGTAAAATTCCAGTGAACAGCGGGGTTGAAGGAGAGGTAACACCATGAGACTGGTGCTAGATATGCAACTTAGGGAAAATGGTAATGTGTAGTAAACGCTAAGCTGGACAAATGTTTTTGAATAGTATTTCACAGCAAGTCAAAGATGCCTGTGTCCATGGGTGACTGTGACTCTCCTCTAACTCCAACCCTCGTCATAATCTGGCTATCTAGTCTCTACCTTTCTCTTTATCTCTCCTATCTGCAGACAGCATCACCCTTCCCCATATCTGCTGGTAATACTTATAAAGAGTATCCATGCAGGGCCCTTATATCTTTTCCATGGGGGCGCTTTGCTTCAACATCACCCCAAATGTAGGTGGAAATAATACTGACACCACAAACTTGATGGTCTATCGCCATCCTTCCTCCCTCTGCCTGATAATATGACCGCATAACTTAAAAATCAGCAGGCAGCCTATTGCAACCTCTATGCATAAAAGTTATTTAACATGAATTTTGAAAAAGGCTATATCCCTCAGGAGGTGTGTGTGTGTGTCTGGAGAACAGCCAGCATAATGCTTCGATACATAGGGGCCAACTACTAACCACAGATATTACAAAAAGATCAGTCTAAGCAGCCTTGCTGTATAAAGCCATGGAATGGACTGGCTTCTGACATCATAAATCTAGACATTGATAATCAATTAACTTGACCCACAACAATTTGGTTATGTTACAGGTAGGTTTTGGCCTTCTTAGTCTTATAAATTCCCTCGGTGCAAGCTTGAATACAACTGCCCAGATGGCTTACCCTCATGCCAGACAAAACTAATTCAATTGACTCACATACTTCTCAAAAACAAGTGGCAACTAAAACCCAGCTATCTGTAAGACAAACTCTGCAGGTTTTGGGGTTCATGGCAACCTGCACCTCTTTCTAATTAATCCATATGCTAGGACTGGCATATGAGGAAACTTCAACTAGGGTACTTAAAAAGCTTGTGGAGTCAACATTGTCACAGCGCCTGGAAACAATGATTCCTCTCATTCCCTGCTTGCAATGAAGAGTTCCTTTGGTGGGGCAGAGGCATGTCAACCAAAAACAAGGGACTGTCATTCATTCTGTAATTCCCCCTGCCACTCAAAACCCTAAATATCATAAGACGACATCAGACCATGCTAGTGGGGTCTATCTGGTCGGGAGATGCATTCAGGGCAAGCTGAGCCCAAACCAAAATGCATCTACCTATCAACTCAGAAAGAAATGTTAGCTGTACAGAATGCCTCCTGACAGCCTTCAAGGACTTCCTTCTTCATCCAGGGCAACTACTGATGGAAGACAGAAAACACTACTCACTGCTATGTGGTACATAAGCAAGCAGGGGGGTACCCACTCCTGCCCCCTTGCAGACTAGCTATGGCCTTGTGGAACATGAATTGGACTTAACTACATGTTCATCGCACCACCAGTTCCCTGCCAGGAAAGCAAAAACTCTTGGTAGATGACCTAAGCAGAAATCTTATGGACCAAGATTGAAATGGAAAAAACTGGAATCCAAAAAAATCTTTCAGCATGTTAACAAAAATGGTGGAGCCCAGGACATAGATCTATTTTGCCTCTCCCCAAAACTATCACTTGGAAAAAATTCTGCACAAGAACTCATCACAAAAGCATGAAAAGTGGACGCTTCTATTCTTCAGCTGGAAAAACAGTCTATGCCTTTCTCCCTCTGCCTCTACTTTCCAAGGTCTTACTAAAAAGTCAGACAGGAAAAACAAAAAATTATTCTGATTGTTCCGGATCTGGCCTCGCCAACACTGGAGGTACTCCGCTTCTAAGGAATATGTCACAATATTCCTCCATGGTACTTCTGCTTCCAAACAGCTCACCTACTGTCTCAGCAGAACTATCAAACTCTGCACACTCAGCTCCAAACTTTGAATCTTGCAGCATGGCTAATCAACCTATTTCACCAATAACATGTCCTTCAGTAAACCTTGTGATGGGCTAGTTATTTTGGAGGCCACAACAGGCCTAGTGTACTATTGAAATCTTAAGCTGATAAATGGAAGATATCCTGCAAGCTTGGAACCAAGCTAACAAGGAATAGACACAGTAAAGCTTCCAATATTCCTTAGATTTTGCAATACTTAACTGAGATGCTTCCACAAGGGCTCATATATTTTTCTTCAATAAAATTCCATGCTTCTGCCATCTCGGGTCATTACAACACATTAGACCCTCTGCTCTTTTCTTCTCATCCCTGCTAAAGCAGTACCTCAGAGAGGGGCTGGGCAAAAATTTAAGGCCTCCCAGGAGAGCGCGCAGGACTCATGCATGGGAACTCACCGGTGCTGGAAAACTCAATTCTACCTTGCCTTTTGAACCAGCAGCTACTGCAAACTTTTTCTTGGAAGACGGCCTTTTATTTTGGCAGTCACATCAGCTAGAAGGTTTTCTGTGAACTAAGCAGGCTCTTTTGGCAGTCACTTCAGCTAGAAGATATTTTCAAACTACAGGCTCTCATGGCAGTGGAGCCTTTCATTATCTCTTTTAGCCGGACAGGGTGGCCCTCAGGACTAATCCTTCTTTTTATGCTCATAGGTGGTATCCAGTGTGGTTCTTAGCCAGACAATTCATCTGCCAACTTTTTTTCCCAAATCCGCAGAACAAGGGAGAGTGGATTCTGCATCTAGCTGGACTGAGTAAGCAACCTCTCAGCAGATTAATCAAATGTAATGATTCTTTACTCAGTGAATACACTCTAACAACTACATTTATGTTAAATGTACACAACAGTACTTTTCTTTGAATTACTGAGTTTTCATGTGAATTGAAGCTTTCAGTGATATTCTTTTGTGTTTCCAGTGCGTTGCAGCGTCACACACACTTGGGTTACACATTCTTACCCCCTCTGCAGACTAGCCATGGCATTGTGGGAACACTGCCTTGAGCTTACCTGTTGCACCCATAAGCTCAATTCCCGCCAGGAAAATTAAATACACTGGGCAGAGACTTGGACTAAGCAGAAACCTCATGGACCCATTAACGAAAGTGGGAAACTGGAACCATAAGGCTTTTTAAAACATGTTGACAAGCAAATGGGGAGCCCAGGATATAGACCTGTTTGCCTCTCCCCAGAACTACCAATTGGACAATATTTTGCACAAGGACTCCTCACAAACAAGCAAACAGCAGGAGAACCAATATTCTGCAACCCTCAGCTTCCAACACTGAACCTTGCAGCCTGGCTAATTATTTAATCTATCCTTTACCATCCCTCAACAAACCTGTGATGGATATCATTTTAGAGGCAAGGAGGCCTAGTACTAGAAAAATGTTATGCTGAAAAAATGGAAAATATTCTTGTGCCTGGAACCAATCTCAACGCATGAGCAACAGCAGCACCCAATTTACATCAGATTTTACAATACTTAACTGAGATAAAGTTTTCCACAAGGGCCTGTCTTTTTCCTCCATTAAAATCCACTCCTCAGAATATTTCAGCTCATTATCCTCTCATAATCCCTCCCCTCTTTCCTTGCTCACATCCACCAGCTTTCAAGCAGTTCCTTAGAGTGTGAGAGAGATGAAGAAAGTAGACAGGAAGGAGTAAGGAGCTGAGGTGCATGGCAAAGAGAGAGGTGGCAAAGGCTAAGGATAAGTCATATGAAGAGTTGTATGAAAGGTTGGACACTAAGGGAGGGAGAAAAAGGACCAGTACCGACATAGACAGGACAGGGGCCGAGCTGCGATAAAGATGTGCAAAGACTCAGGTAACGCAGGTGATAAAGGATAGTGAAGGGGAAACGCACTCACAAGCAAGCAGTGTGTGTTGAGCAGATGCCGGAAAGAGCACTTTGAGGGGCTGAAACAATGAAGAAAATGGAGAGAGAGAGAGAAGGTTGATGATGTGCTGGATAGTGAATCAGTGAAGTGCAGCAGATTAGCAAGGACGGCTAAGTAAGGATAACTATGAAGAGGATGAAGGAATGGAAAGGCTTGTTGGTCCAGATGACATACCTGTGACAAGCCTGGAGTTGTTTAGGGTGAAAAAAGGTGCCACTGCATGTATGGCCTCCGACCAACCAGTCCATACAGTTTTACAGACGATCTAGCACAATCTGATTAATTATGATGGCTAAGGTAGATGAGAACCCAGTTGTATTCCTACCCACAAAAATATCAAACAAATAATTCACTCAGTCTGCCAAGTTGACATCTGCACTGTCAATACCAAAAATAACAAAAAAGATCTACAAAAAATGGCCACCATGGCTATGCACTACTGTGGTCGGTCAAAATGAATGGCCACTCATGGCTATGCACTTCACCATGTTGGTCAAAATGAAATGGAGAATTATGGATGCTAGCTTTTAGATGAACGGCCAATAAAGCAAGTATCTTGATGTTGGAGACCAAATGAATTCCAAGTCATCATACTGCATGTTACATTATTTTTGTTGGGACACGATTTGCTGTGTAATAATTTGAAAGCGCCACCATTAGACCAGCATGTGAAAGTTTTTTTTCTAATAAACTGCCAGTGGCAGACCTTGAAATGGAAGTGCGGACTTCCTGAATTAAGTGATGAACATCAAAATGATATGAATAAAAAGGTAGATCAGCAGGGGAACATGCCATTGGTTTACTAAATAGTGTGAAGTTATATGTTATAGGGCCAATATTGGCGTAAGGGAACTGAGCTCACAAAATTGGATACAATTAAATTCAAAAAAAGCGAAGAGTTTCTCTTGTTTTATGTTACCCTGCCCCAAGTGTGCAAAACAACAATTACAAGAAATAGTGTGATGATAATACCTAGCATAAGTGCAGGTCACCCACACAGAAAGAAGAGTGTGCACATCTCTGTAAACTGCAAGTGACCTATGCTCACTTAAATATTTCTATTAGATTATCAGCCAGTAAAAGGAATGGAGCATTCCAACAAATTGTTTGTTATTTTCTGGGAAGAATACTGAGGTTTCATGTCTGGCAAAGACTGACTAATTTTGCAGGCGTCCGTGTCAAGTTAGTCGAAGAATGTGGTAAGACATCCCAAAGTCATTGTGATTTCTGGACATCCCTCCAGAAGGCATATAAAAATCAAGTGAAAGCAAGTGCTTTTACTGAGGCTAGATGAAGAGGCAGTGTGGTCTTGATGGTTTCCCCATTGAAATGAATCCTTTTCCGCTTGATATAGCTCACAATAGAGGTGCCCTTCACCATGATGGACATCTCAGGTTAATGAACTGTCAGATCTTAAGTGTGACTGGGTGATTGTGTGAAGTTTATGCGGAATTCTCTTTAAAATGAATGTTAGGTACATCGAACCATCACTAGATACTCTTACTATGGGTACAAATAGCCTGACCACATGTAGCTCATCATTTAAAAGCAAGTAATATCTCCAGGACTTGTATGAGTGAAAACAATGTGAATTTATTTTTACTCTTTCTTTCTGACCGTTAGAAGTCAATATGGCCAGAAAACTGTCAAATATAAGCCTGAAGAACTCATTTCTAGAGATGCTGCCACAAAATATACCTTCTATGTTCCACTTCCAGGAATTTTCAGTTGCCACTGCCTTCAGCATCACATGAACTATTTCACCAAACTATCCAAAGATGCAGTGGTAATCTGTCATGGTTTGGTAATGCAGTTTTGAATAACATGTAAAGCATGTGCTGATTATATTATAGCAAGATACAGAAACCAGCCAGGAAAAAGGCAAATTTGATACATTGCTTTACTCTGCCTGAGAACTGCATCTAGTCTAAGGCAGCTGTCCTCAGCCTCTTGTCCTATCCATTTTGGAATCCCCACACTTATTTTTAAAAAGTGGCTAAACTGCCTTGCTGTCAGCAGTACAAGCATAGTATATTAAACAGAAAGCAGTATATTGTGAAGGCAATATTATAGGGAATCTACCTTCACAAGTATTATTCTCCTGTATTATACAAACAGCACACCTCCCCAAAAGTGTTATGAACATGAAGGAGTTAAGCAAGACGCAGAGACTATTTTTGATTGAAGAGGTGGATGTGGTTTTTATTTCTGTGCTATGACTTGTGCTAAGTCAATATGTGGTGCTTTCTGGTAACAGTTGATATAGGTTCGATAGGATGATACTAGGGCTATCTTCCCTAGGGCATTTAGCAAGCCTAGCCAGAAAGTGTGTTTGGCTTTTTGCCACCCTTTTTAGATTAGGGTAGACTGTGCTCTATGAATAGTAGGTCAGAAAAGATAGCCCTTGCTAAGGTTAGGTTTACTGTGCCTCTGTCTAGCAGGGAACACGAAGATCCCGGGGAAACTTACGATCTCCCATCCACTCGTCAAGATTTCTCTGAGGGTCAGTGAGGGGCTCTGCCTTAACTTGGACTGGGATTTTGTCTCCAGCGTGAGGGGAGCCTCTGGGATATGAACCCAGGCCTCCAGCATGTCCTACTTATTACTGTGCTGAGGTTTAAGTCCCTGGAGCTTGTAGCTCTAAGCGATTTGGATTTCCTGAGGGTGGAGCATGTCCACATTAATTCTGGCCGGACATGGCTTTAGCATCGTCGGGCACAGATCGCCTCTGAGTAGGCGGTAAGCAACTGAGTAGAACTGGGAGTTTCTTTAGCCGAACTGCATAGGGCATCTGTTTGAGTCCCTTGATCCTCTTGGTGAGGAGGTACTTTTGGGGTCTTTTCCAGTTGCTGGTACAGGTGTCTGGTAAGGTACATCCCAAATGGGGCATTGGTATTCCTAATTATGGGCCTGATGAGTAGAAGGGCACAATGACCTCTCTTGATCTAGATGTGAAACCTTTGTGATAAGGTGGGCTATATAGAAGGTCTTTTCTAATCCACTTTGGCAATGTGTGGATTGCCAAAGGAGAAGATTACTTATCTACTTCTGGGTCCCCAAATCCCTAATTACTTTCTTCTGTACTTAAATGGATTACCACCTATGTGGTAATTTCAGGGCACTTTTGTTTGTATGCTATGCAGGAGTGTTATGTATGACTGTACCAAGCTACAGACCGAAGTTGGTTTCAGATATTGAAAGTTGTTCTTTTTGTAAGCTGGAATTAGTGGCAGTGAGATTCAAAGACAAAAAAGGTGCAGCAGTAAAACTTGTACATTGGACAGATGTAGAAGAAGTCGCAGTTAGGTCTAGGAGCACATGGAGTTTAATAGAAGAACTGAAGATGCAGAAATTGAAAGTCATCCAGCACATTCCCATGTTTAATGTGGTAATGTGCTTTTACCCCGACCTCGCCAAGAACATCATTTATGCAGCTGTTAATTGAAACTTATTATTTATATAACTATATACTTTATAAATAATAATTTATAAATAATTTATTATATTTATAATATAATTTATATTATAATTTAAAATTTATAATTTGTAATTTATAATTATTAAATAATGTCTAGTCATATATATATATATATATATATATATATATATATATATATATATATATATATATACATACATACATATAATGGATTTGCAGTTTGAGCAGGGCAAATATTTTCCACTTACCCTTCCACAGACACCTAAGGAAAGCTGTTTAAGAAAATGTGCAGGAGAAATGTTTAGGGAATAAGAAGGACTTTTTTCTAACATGGAGTAGTAAAGTGATAGTGCCGTTTTTGCAGGCAGATAATGGGGTCATCATAGAGAGAGTAACACAAGAAAGCTTGGCAGCCATCATACATGCTTTAGGTAGAGGGAGGAGAAAGTTTGTTAGTATAGAGTACCATAACTTTCAGCTGGTATGATTTAAACACTTAAATTTGGTGTTGCTCCCTCTAGATTTAAAACGTTCTGAAAGTGAAACCTATTTCTGGGTTTAGAATTTATTGAAAGCATAATATAATCCTATAAAAAGATTCAGTAGCACTTAGTTTAAAAAAGGACTCCAAAGTAATAAGGCGATCGATAACACTGTTAGCGATCCGCTTATTACAGTTTGATGTAAAGGCCTCTGCTCAGCCGTTAAAAGTCCGCAAGAACCAAATGCCAAATAAATAAATAAATGGACCCCACAGTAATAAGCCAACTGATGCTCTGTAAACGATCGGTTTAATTACAGTTATATGTATAGCCAGGGTTGCCAGATTTTTAAAGGGTCAGATTGGGAAAATATGATTCATTATTGTCTAGAATCAATAGTGTTTATCAAATGTTTTTCAAGGCTTTGAACAGAGTGCTGCATTTATTTTCCTTACAGAATATGAAAATAGTCAAATCTATTCCTAGTCCTATACAGTTTTAATCTGTCAGACTTGTGGTGTTTTTCAAGTCATAGCATTAGGTAA